>NC_050466.1:47860232-47978313 GCF_903995425.1 Onychomys torridus
GGTCTCAAGGGTCCCATAGAGGCCATGCCCCAGGGGCATGTTCATCAAGGCCTTAGGCCTGTGTAACAGTTACCTGCTACCTCACTAGGGCCTGTGCTTCAGGGCATGGCTCAAACAGCTACCTACTACATCTTCCCCTTTAGTCTAAATAAGACAGTTCTAACCTAACACAAAACTATATATTATAGGAATGATTATTAAGTTTTGTCCAGAACAAATAATGGGTACTGATCTAAGCAAAATGGAGCTACAACCAAAAGAACAACATCAAACAAGAGACACATACTAAAATCCAGATGTCCAGAACATAGGTAAATGGTATGTAAGAGAGATTATTCCAAAAAGTTGTCCTATCCTGAAGAATCTGAATCTAGTACTTAGTATGTTCTAGCTAAGATATGAGAAGATTATAACTATAACTATTAGTCTTTAACCCCATCAAAGACATGAGAAGGAACATAATAATGTCTGAGAAAACAGGAAATGCATGCAAAAAACTTTCAGAAATCTTTTGAGAATAGACAGTGACAGCTGGCAGCCTGGACAGTCACCTAAAGCTTCTCAGCACTGGTGGTGCATCCAGTTTGACTACAGGCCTAGGATATCTGACAGACCATTTTCAGAAGCAGAAATTTGAGAGATCATCTTACCCTGCCTTGGCAGAGTCCAGTAGTTGCTTTTCTTTGTGTCCCACTCGGCCAGAAAGGACAGCATTCATGCTTTCAGCAGTCCATTATGAGCCAGGAAGAAGACAAACTTCCAAATGAAAAGCCCGACATTCTCTAGGGATCAGATCGGCGCTGCCAGGAGCAAGCGTGTCTCATGTCAACAGAATTCTAAGTTATTTAAATGTCATATTCTCTAGGTCTATGAAGTGTTTGAAGACAGCCTATCCATCAGACCTATTTATTGGTAAATCTGTACAGCCTAACATAACTAAAGAGATGACAAGCATGGGTGAATACAAATCTGTAAGTCTTCTCTACTTAAATAACCTAAGGACTAAGGCTTCATATAAATAAGGTAAACAATCTGTAATCAAATGTACAGTAAAAGGACAATGCCCTCAAAATTGTGGCAATGCACAAAATATCTTAAACAGTAGTAGAAATGTATAGCGCAATATGCAATATGACAGCTATATATATATACAAAATATCCTAAACAGAGGTAGAATATACATACAGTACGACAAATATAATTTCACATTTGTATCAGTATACAAGTTATTTTAAATAGGAGTAGCAATATGAGTACAATACAAGAAATATAGTTTTGCATTTGTATCAATATACAAGTTACCTTAAATAGGAATATAAAAATAGCTAGGTCTCAATAGGACTGTCTGTAAATTCTGCAGCCAATCTCAGAGTAATGGTTAAGGTGGTCTGAGATTCTAGCTAGAAGTGTGGTATGATGGACCATCTCATCTTGGAACTGTCATGGAGAGTTTTCATCCCAAAGTTGATCATTGAGTAATATTAATGGGTACCATGGCATCATTCTAGACTGGGCAGAGTCATTGATATGGGGCCCATCTATTTCCTGAAGACTTTAAAGACTGCTATTGGTAAGACTTTTTTTTTTTTTTTTTTACTGTGGAAAACTTGAACATTTTCAATATCAAAATGGAAAGTTTGGTTTTATTCTGGATAGAGAAAGGATCCTCCAAAAGCAAAGGCAAGCATGAAAAGAAATAGGGTCTTGACGACAATGATCCCTTTTTTATTGGTTTTCTTCTGTCTCACACCAGGCAGCTCTTCTTATATGAGACAGAATCTCTTAACTTTTTCTTTTAGCAACATTCTTGGGTATAGAGAAGGAAAGAGCCACATTCTAAGTTCCAAAGACAGCTTGATTTATAATTGAATCTGAACCACAACTTTCCTAGAGTTAAAAAGATATAGATGTTAGGCAGTGAGGTATTACTACCCTATGTATATTGATACCAATAGGTTATTTTGTTCTGCTATAGATGTCTGGATATCCTAGGCCTTATGATTTCTGGAAGATGGATATTTCTATTATCCTGTAACAACAAAACACAGAACCCTGCCCCAGCCCTTGTTTGTTATATTTTTCTTACAACGTGGAGAGATGTCTCATCAGTGGATGAACTATTACTTCTCCTCATCAAGGGGTTCTCCTGTTTGAATAGAACTTTTATTAATTTTGTTCGTATCCCTAGCTTTTCTTGTCCTGTAGAAACAAAAGCAAAACCTCTTCCCCAACATAGGACATCTCCTGGATTCTATTCTGAGGTCAACACAACTTTGATGTAAATCCATTGGTTTAGCTCAGGAATTTTTTCTGTTGTCCATTTTCTCTCTGCTGCTGTTGTCCCTTTCTCATCAGCACTGAGAAAATTCACAGTTAATAAAGCCTTTTGCAATCTATTTCTAGGAGTCATTGTTACCTGTTATGTTTATTTGGCGTATCCTTTAATTTTGATTAGATCTTTCTGTGACTGCTTGGCCTGTAGGATTGTGTGGTATACCTATAATATGCTTTATATTGTAATATGCAAAAATACCTGTCTCATTTTATTTGAGACATGTGCTGGGGGCATTATCAGTCTTAATTTTTATAGGCAATCCCATGATGGCCATAACTTCTAGTAGGTGTGTAATCACAGAATCGGCCTTTTCAGAACTCATAGGAGTTACCTGTAGATGAATTTCTAAATAGTCTTATTAAATAAAAAGAGATGGAGCCAGATATAGGGGTTAAAGCCTGAGAGAGAACAGGAAAATTGGGAAAGCCACAGCTAACCTTACCTCACCAACTCTGCAGCTTCCAAATGCACCTACTTCTGTCTACCCACGCCTATATGCCTTGCTGTTCTGCCATCTGATTTTCTCTCTCTGTCCACCTATATCACTTCCTCTTCCTGCCCAGCTCTGTCACTTCCTTTCTGTCTGTACAGACCTCTAGACTTCCATGGTTAACTGGTTTTGGAATTTAAGGTGTGTACCACCACACCTGGCTTTGTTTCCAGTGTGGCCTTGAACTCAAAAAGATCCAGACAGATGCCTGCCTGCCAAGTGGTAGTATTAAGGGTGTGTGCGCAATTGCCTGACTTGTTTGTTTACTTATAATGGCTGTTCCCATTCTTCTGATCTCCAGACAAGCTTTATTTACTAAAGCACAAATAAAATATTGCCACATTTCAGCACAAATAAAATATCACCACAGTTGCCCATTGAAATCCTGAACAGGTATCAATGGTATGGTGTACATATTTTACTCTTCCAAATTCTGTGAAATGAAACACATCCATTTGCCAAATTTCATTTCCTTGTATGCCTTTCGGGTTACTTCCTGCAGGTAATCAAGTTTGGTTATAGAAGGAACAAGCAGGGCATTTTTTTTTACAATTTCCTTGGCGCATTGCCAAGTGGTGGAGAAGTCCTTCTTCAGACCGTTGCTATTTACGTGGTGATTCTTATGAAATTTTGAGGCTTCTAGAACATTACCTATCAATAACTGAGCAATCTCGTTATTTCTTTGTGCTTGAGGACATGGCAGGCCTGTTTGGGATCTGATATATATGATGTTCCCTCTTTCTGATGATTTCTTGTAATTGTATAAATAGTGAAATTAATTCTGTATTGTCAGGAATAAATTAATCAGTTTCAATATATAAAAGAACTCTCTCTGCATAGTGGAAGTCAGTGACTATATTGAGGGGTTCTGTGTAGTCCATTAATACCAAAAAAAAAAAAATGGCACACAGTTCTGCCTTTTATACATATTGTTAAGGGCTTTGAGAAACTTTACTGAAGTCACCTGGTACTCTGCCTTTTCTGATTTTCTTGCTTCATTGTAGAATGAGGGGACTCCAGGGATTGACTTTTGCCATGCAGTGAGAGGAAGGACCCATTCAGTTGTTTTTATGAATTCTATTCTCTTGCTTTTGGGACAATAATTGTTAATCTCTCCCCCCAAATTAATTTAGGCTCTTTGCCAATATTAATTATCTGCCCATAAAGAGGAAATGGCCTCATTAGTTAATGGTACTACAGTTTCTGCTGAGTCCATTCCTTTCAACTTATGAAGTCTTAATTTTCCTTTTAGAATTAAATCTGAGATCTTTTCCACATAAGTTTTCTTTTTATTTCTTACTTGGTTTATGTGGTAGAAATATCCATTATGATATAATATCTTCCCTCCGCATCAAAATCCCTGTGGGGGATTGTCTACAAGGGAATATGACTAGATTGCAGTGAAGTTCTGGATTCACATGATCCACATGTGCTTCTTGTATTTTCTTTTCTACTAGAGCTAATCCCTTTTCAGCTTCAGCTGATAATGCTCTTGGACTATTTAAGTCCTTGTCCCCTTTTAGGGTATTAGCCAAATTTACTAGTTCACTTTTAGGTATTCCAATGATAGCCTGTAAGTTGGAAATACTTCCTGACAATTTTTGAAAATCATTAAGAGTCTGCAATCAATCTCTCCTGAGTTGTATTTTTGGGGTCTAATTTTTTGGAGCACTATCTTAGATCTCAAGTAATTAATAGAATTTCCTCTTTATATATATTCAGAAGCAATTTGTAGTACCCAGCAAGGTAAAACAATTTTTTTTTAATTCTTCAAACATGCATTCTAGTGTACCTAACTTTGGATCACCTAATAAGATATCATCCATATAATGATAAATTATGGATTGTGGAAATTTTGCATGAGTTATTTCCAATGGTTTTTGCACAAAATATTGGCAAATGGTAGGGCTATTTAACATTCCCTGTGGGAGGGCATTCAATTGATATCTCTTGACTGCCTGGGGATTATTATATTTAGGTCCTGTGAAGGCAAAATTTTCTCTACCCTTTTCTTGTAGAGGTATAGTAAAGAAACAGTCTTTTTTATTTTATTTTTTGGTTTTTTTCAAGACAGGGTTTCTCTGTGTTGCTTTGCACCTTTTTCCTGGAACACACTTGGTAGCCCAGGCTGGCCTCGAACTCACAGAGATCTGACTGCCTCTGCCTCCCGAGTCCTGGGATTACAGGCATGTACCACCACTGCCCAGCTAAGAAACAGTCTTTTAAATAAATACCTGTAATAGGCCATTCTTTAGATAACAGAGAAGGCAAGGGCAACTCATTCTGTAGTGAGCACATAGGCTGAATTTTTAATAGCTCTCAGATCTGTCAGCTTTCTCCATTTGCCAGATTTCTTTTTAATAACAAATACAGAAGAATTCCAAGGGCTGGCTGATTCTTCAATATGCTGAGCATTTAACTGCTCTTGTACCAGCTGCTCTAAAGACAGCAGTTTCTCTGTTGATAAAGGCCATTGCTGAACCCATACAGGCTTGTCTGTTAACCATTTTAAAGGTAGAGCTATTGGTACTTCTAAGAGATCAACAGCAGTTGTGTTCTGTTTACGTGTAGCCTGAATGGTTGGTGGCTGTTTTTTTAATAGTATCTTATAATGTTGTTCCTAGAAATATGAATTGGTCTGTATTCCATTTCTGAGACTGTAGGAATTTTAACCTGGGTATTTCACTGCTTTAACAGATCTTGGCCTCAAAGATTCACCACTAACTTTGCCACCTATGGCTTCAGCCTTCCTCTCTGTCCTTCTGTTCCTATGCACTCTATCCATCTAGAAGTTTGGTTTACCTGAGATGGAGTTGCAATCCCAATAAATTGGACATCTACCTCTTGAATAGGCCAATTCAGATGCCATGATTTTGGTGTAATTATAGTCACATCCACACCTGTGTCCACCAGGCCCGAGAGAACAATGCCATTAATTTGTACTCAAAGCTTTGGTCTTTCTTCATTTATGGATATCAGCTAAAATATTCATTTTATGGGGGTTTTTTTGGAATTTTTGATCCACCTATCAGAGCTGTTGTATCATCCAATGCAATATCGTTCTTTACTTTAGACACTGAGTTATTTAATTGGAGAGGAATTTCCTCCACAGTGGTTAGAAATGTTTAGACCATGTTCAATTTGGGGTCCTGAGAGAGGCCCCCCAATGCATTTCTCACTGGTAAATGGTTGTCTCCTATATCTATTGTTGATCTGCTTTTATTGGTCCAAAGTTGGCTTTTGCCTCACCTTCTGCATAATCCAGAAGTTTCGGGTCTCCAGTTTGGGTTATTTCTAGAAGGAGTTTGCTTCTAGGGGAACCCTGTGTACAATTTCTTCTCATATGACCTGGTGTGCCACAGTTAAAACATTTTGGACCTTGAAGCATCCTACTACCTCTGGAAATTTCCTCTCCAATCCAAGCTTTATTACCATAGCTAAGAGACTTAACACTGTTTGCATATTTAATCCATTCCTCCAAAGATGATGATGCCCTGACCTTTAAATGTATATGCAGCCCTTTGCATTCTGTATTAGCATTGTCCAAAGCCAAGGATTCAGTTAATAGTTGTCTTAGTCCTTGGTCTGATACTACATTGTTTATATCCATGGTCAGCCTTTGTAAAAAAAAAAAAAAATCAGTAAATGATTCTTGTGGCCTTTGGAAAATTTTTCATACATAGCTCAGTTGGTTTCCCTGGTTCTGGAATTTCCCCACAAGCATTTTAAGCTGCTGTATGGCATAAGGACATAGTATGCTCACCAAAAGTAGCTTGTACACTTCTATCAGCAAAACATCCTTCACCAACGATTTGATCTTGGGAGATCTCAAAACTTCTGATCTTACCTTGCTGTTCCAGGCTTCTTGCTTTCTCTCTCAACCAGCTTTTCCATTGTAACTGCTGGCTATACTATAAAAGGATAAGATAGCCCGGTGGTGGTGGCACACACCTGTAATCCCAACACTCGGGAGGCAGAGCTAGGCAGATCTCTGTGAGTTCGAGGCCAGCCTGGTCTACCAAGTGAGTTCCAGGAAAGGTGCAAAGCAACACAGAGAAACCCTGTCTCGGAAAAAAAAAAAAAAGGCTGAGATTAACTGATTCTAGTCATCTGTTTTGATCCTATTTGTAGAAGACCATATATTTAATATCTGTTTTACATATGTTGAGTGTTATACCATAGGTGACCACCACTTCCTTGATGTTTTTAAGTCTCTCATAAGAATAGGTTGCAAAATATGTTCCACATGTGGCTCAGAACGTTTATCATAGCCTGTCCTCTCATGGATGGTGACAGGATAAGCCATTGTATAAGAGCCACCTGGCCATGTTATGACTTGTATGGCCTTGCCCTTGTGTTTATTAGTTTCTTTGTCATCTTTATTGAGTGATTCTTCCAGAGCTTGAAATTGAGCAACTATGGTCTGTTGCAGCCTTTGAATGTCCTCTGTTGTAATGGATTCTAGAGGTTTCATGGAATCATGCAATGCCTTATGTTCTTCTGAAACAAATGATTCCGTAGGCTTTATTTTATCAATTAGTGATAATCTTTCCTCCTTATAAATTATCTGAATAGCATTAACATTGCTCTAAAGAGTTATTTTTTATTTCCATTAAGTATTTACATTTACTATCAATAGAATTAAATCTTGTTGGACAGTTATTATTAATGGAATAAAGTTCTTGTGGTGAATTAGCAGATTCCAAAGAAAGAATCCATCTTTTTAAATCCTCATTACTTCTCTGCAAAGCCTGAATTTCTTGTGGGAGGTTAGCAGATTCCAAGGAAATAAATCTTTTATTTAAGTCTTCATTACTACCTTGAAATACCTGTATCAGTCCTAATAATGCCTCATTTTTGCTGTTACTATTAAGCCAGTTTTTAATGTTATGATATAAATGATCATGCTAAATGCCATAATAGCAAATATTATATACGCCCCCAGGAAGGTCATATATGTCCTGTAAAAGTTCATTCATAATTAAAGCCAAAAATATTTCAAATACTTGACATACAATATTTTCTGCCATTTTTTGAGAAATATTCCAAATTTGTAAAGAAAATTTTATTGTTTATTTATTAATCAGTTTTAATGTGTAAAGTTATTGAGTAATTCTATCTTAGGTGAACCCCTGAGGGCTGGTGTCCTAGTTCTCATGATTTTTTGGGGGTGTGTAGTAGCACGGTTTGGCCAGCAGGTGTCACAGGTTTAGCACTGAAGCAGGTCCTGAAGCATGTTCTGAAGACCTGCCTTGGGCTTAAAGGAGCTACCAAGCAAATCCTACTGGCATGGAAAAAAAAAAAAAAAAGAGGTTTATGGGCTACATGCTGCTTTGATAAAAGCATGGACTCACTATTTCTAAGAGTTGGTGGCTCCCAGAGCTGGTGATAATTGTACCATCGCCATGTTGGGAAGCTGAGGTGGGCAGAGGTACTAGCCGCAGTGGCCATTTTGGTCTTACAAATGCTGTAGTTTAAAGCAATAGTTACACAATAAGGCATATCCAGATGTAACAAGACTTTACATGCTTTACAATGTGTGTAAAAATGCACATTGGCTTGGAAGAGATAAAAAAAGGAATATATATATACAGTTACATAAAGAAATAGATAGTTTTTAAATATAAAGTCCTTAGAGAGACAGTAAAGGTAGTATAAAAAAGAAGCCACATAAAGATGGATATTACACAGAGAATCTGGATTGTGTTGTCTATGGGATTTTTAACTGCAGAAAAACATTTGATCATAAAAGCTGTTGAGTTAAACCAATATGTATATTTTCAAGGTACCTTGACTTCAAATTTGGATGTAAGGATATGTTGCTTTGGAAAGGAGGCTCTGCTTTTGTTTCTACAGAAAGCCAGAAGCTATGGATTTGTTCCAGATTAAGATACATCAAATTTGACCAGCCAAGACCCCGAGAAAGGTCTCTGATGACACCATGGCCCAGATGATCCAACAGCAGAACGATATCAAGGCAACTGGCTCAGATGATACACCCTCCACGGACTACTCCATAATCCTAAAATATTCTTTGTGTCCCCATATGATACAGCACCCTCCTCCAGCAGGAAGTAGTAAGAGAAGCTATGCCCAAATTCCCAAATATACCAAGCTGGCATTGGAGATGGAATTGGCTCATTCCCTCTCTAAACCAAGGCATATTGCTAAAATAAAATAAAATAAAATAAAATAAAATAAAATAAAATAAAATAAAGGCTGAAAGATTCTTTTGTCCCATATCAGAAGAGCCCTCTGGCGTGGGACAGAGAAAAACCAATATTTTTATTTAAATCAGGTTGATTATAAATGCAATCTCTTTCTAAAGAAGAAAAGGGGATACTTAAGATATGATAGGATGAAAGGGTAGATTAATGAACCTACCTTTAAAGAGCAACAACTTGTTTGAAGTGTTTTACTCTGGTATAGATTTTAGTTTATTGAGACAAGTTTAAACTTAATTTTGTTATAATGTGTGTGTGTATATATATATATATATATATATATATATATATATATATATATATACACACACACACACATATATATTTCTAGTCTCATTTGAGGTAAATGGTCTTTCAGGTTCCTGGTTTGCAGAGGAAACTGCCAGACATTTTACAGTAGGACACTGAGAAAAGTGACTGAGAGACTCTAGATCTGTGGGCTGGAGACAGATGCCCCAACTTTACAGAAGACCTTTGGATGACTGTCCAGGCTGCCAGCTGTCTCTGTCTACTCTTGCAAGACTCCCAAAAGTTGTTTGCATCCTTCTCCCATTTCTCAGGTAGTACTATATCCTTCTGAGGTCTTTGATGTACTTGAAGACCAGAGATAGTTATACTTTCCCTTAGTTATGATAAAAGATAAGTTAGATATGAAACCTTAGATTCACAAATATAAGATAGATAGGACATCTTCTTTAATTTTGCCAAATAGACTAGTTATTATAAATTGACTAGATATTACAACTCTATTTCTTGCTTGATAATTGTTTTGTTATCTGTAATTTTACTACGTGAAAGTTAAAACCTTCCTTTTTGAAAAAAAGAAAAGGGGAAGTGCTGTGGGATGTTCTGCATGTCATATGTGTTGCTCTGATTGGTTAATAAATAAAACACTGATTGGCCAGTTGCCAGGCAGGAAGTATAGGCGGGACAAGCAGAGAAGAGAATTCTGGAAATTAGAAGGCTGAGGAGAGAGATACTGCTAGCCGCCGCCATGACAAGAGAGATATAAGGTACCAGTAAGCCATGAGCCACATGGCAACTTATAGACTAATAGAAATGGGTTAATTTAAGATATAAGAACTATATAGCAGGAAGCCCGCTACGGCCATACAGTCTGTAAGCAATATAAGTCTCTGTGTGTTTACATGGTTGGGTCTGAGCGGCTGTGAGACTGGTGGGTAAGAGTGATTTGTCCTGACTGTGGGCCAAGCAGGACTGGAGAAAACTCTAGCTACAGAGAGGAAAATCAGCAAATACTAAATATGTATGACAATGCCATAGCCAAACCTAGAATATTGTGTGCTAGCACTTTAAATGTAAAATAAAAAATAAAAATAAGTCCAAAGTTCAGCTGCCTTACAAGACTGAGGAATTTCTTGACTCCATTGTGTATACATTGTGGGCCTCCTTCAGACAATGGTCTCTGCTTTCCTCAGAGATATTTTACTCTAGAGGGATGACAGGCCAGCAACACACCTGAACTCCTTGTAGTATCCAGTTGTCCTTAGGGTGCCATGTATCACTAGCCCCAGGAATGGAGCCTCTCACATGCAGTAATTGGGAAAAGCCCACTCAAAGCTGGGTACCTTGGGAGCTCGGTGTCACTTTGTGAGGTCTCTGAAGTTTAAAGGATGCCTCAGAGCTGACTTGTGGGGAAGAGCCCCTCCCCTCCCAGCATTCCACATCTGGGGACTTTGGGGGCTCCGCCATTTTGTGAGATAGCCCTTCTGCACTTTCAGAGTGGAGGTGAGCACTTAAGCAGGAGTGAAATGGGCCCTTTCAGGAGAGGTGGTCCTCAACTGAGGCAGCTAGGGCCTGTGGACAGCCTAGACACAGGTGGGACCCTCGCGGATAAACAGGAACCATCTAGTTCTGTGACTACCGACTCCCCATAGCTGCATACCCTGAGGGAAAGAGGGGCACTTAATTAGCAGGGTGAAAGTGGGTCCCCAGTAGACTGTGGAGGGTCGGCTGTGGTTAGCAAGTCCCCAGGACTAAGGTTCAGTCAGTGTGGTGTGTGCTGCCCCAAACAGGGTCTTTGTGTGGTAACCAGCCCCTGCCCCTCCCTCTGGACCCTGGCGGTGGACATCAGCCCACAGGGTCTATTTCTGAGGTTCCCGGAGACATAGGGACTCATGGCGTTCTTGGACAATATGGACGTCAGGGGCTCAGAAGCCAAAGCTGAAGCACACAGGCCGAGAGTCTGGCTAGTTTGTATGTTTTGCAGGGTCCTACACCCAAGTTGAGAGTGATTGTGGGAATAAGCCACCTCAGGCTTTGGCAGTGGCACCCACATCCAGGGACTTTGGGGACTCAGAGCCATTTTGTGAGGTTCCTGAAGCGAGATTGACAGGCTGTTCTTCCTGCATCCGGGGACCTAGGGAGGCTCAGAGCCATTTTGTGGCGTACCTCTTCCTACATCCAGGGACACAGGGGATACTGGGGTTCAGAGCCATTTTTTTGTGACATGCCTGGAAGGGAGACAGTGATGCCACACTTTCTGAGTCAAGGTGAGAGGTGTTAGGGTTTTCAGACTCCCTTCTAGGGGTAAAGACTTTTCAAATTATACAGTGTTGACACTTTGCTTAGCATGTCACAAAGTGGCCCCTGCTAGTTGGCATGAATGCCATTCTGGGACACAATTTCAACGGTCCCAGACTATGGCTAACATCACCTCCAGGGTGAACGACCTGAGAGTGGACAGGGGAAGACACACTCCAGAGAGAGGGTCGCCCAATGTTCTGGCTATACCTCTGTACCAAGCAGGGACCCAGATGCGACATACTCCAGAGAGAGGGTCCCCCAATATTCTGGCTATGCTACTCTGTACCAAACAGGGCCCCAGATGCTGGAATCAGCCTGTTACCCTGTGGTCACTGTAGACAAATAATACAGAGTAGTGATTTTTAGAGGCCAGATTATCCCTGACCTGATGGTGACTTTGCATTCAGGATGTGTGTGGGACCTGAGAGAGGAGAAGACAGCAGAAACCCCATTCCGTCTAGAAGGTACCCGAATGGTATTTCCACAGGTGTGTACTTGGAGGAATGAGCCTATTTGCCATGCTCACCTAGTACTTGGGAGTGGAGCCATTTTAGGGTTTCAGAAAGAGGAAGGGCCCAATGTCAGATTCCAGACAGAAAGATAGGCTGGGATAATCAAGCTTCATTGTGTTCTTTTGACAGTGGAAGAAACAACCCGAGGCTGACTTGGAGGATTAGCCCCTGCTCAGGCTTTCATATCTACTTCCTGGGACTTGAGGGTCTTAGAGCCACAGTCCGAGGTTCTTGTTCCTTAGAGCTTGCCTGAGTGTCCACTTGCAGGGATGAGCCCCTCCCCCACCGTTCTACATTAAAAAAAAATCTGCAGGGGAAGGCAAGGTTATCAGAGACAAGGTGACAGACAGCACAAGCTGGAATAAAGAGATGGTTTTTAGATGGAGTGTTCCCAGTTAGTACAGCCTGGCCCCATGTATGGCCCAAATGTACACATGGCATCCTTGTCCTTCAGAACACGTGTGGGCCTCTACAGTCCCTTCAGTCCTAGGATGCCTAAAGGAGCCCAAACTGACTCATTACACTTTTTTTTCCTCCGGCCTCTGTTACATGAGGATGGAGATTTGTCCTGGATGTAAGGCCTCAGGTAGGTGGTAAGGATCCAGGGTCACCAAGGAGGAAACAATAAGACTTCTGATACAAGACATACAAAAGCAGCCCTTGCCCTCAGCGCAGACTGGTTACCGGGATCGGCTGTGGACCAAAGGTGTCACCTCTGACTTGGGGTTGAGGTGACAAGGTGGGGGCTCAGAGGTGGCTTGGACCTCAAAGATGGATCTGAGAGAGTCAGGAGGGTGTTGTGAGTAATGACGAGGAGGGAAAACTTCAGACTGTGAGGAATCGCAGGGACCTGCCCCCTTTGCCAATCTTGAGAAGCCCGGGCCCTGGCATATCCAGAGTCAATACATCTTTGCTTCTGTCTCCTCTCTCAGGAAGGTGAGCCTGTACACCGTGTGGTACCACCACAGCCCAGAGGGGAGCAGGCATGCTAGCCAGAGGAGGCATCTATTTTCCATCAGGAATCCAGGTAAGCTGTCATGGTCAGAAATGAGCATGCAAAGAGGGCCCGTTCCCCAAACAGAAGACTGCATAAAGCATGTGTGCCCTTGTTCTGATGTCTGGGGATCCCTGAGTGGGGGGCTGCTGTGCCTGGCTTCCTTGGGCTGCATGACTTGGGTTGAGACCTCTGTCCGGAGTGATGACCTTGTTCCTAGGGTTGATATCAGGCCAGCATTGGCAGCCACGTCTAGAGAGCAGAAGGATTCTGCAGGGTGTGGACCTCCCCTGAGCACTGAATCTGTAGCAAAGAGCAAAAGGTTTGCACAGTCTGGGTATGACCCAGAGTCAGTGCTCAGGGACACCAAGGGCTTTACTTACTTCAGCTACCCCAGGAAATGTGGGAGTCTTTGTGGAGAAGTGCCCTGGTGGGAAGTAGGGGTCTCAAGAAGGAGGGCAAAGATGCACTTCAGGTGGACTTAGGGAACTCCTATCTCAGCAGAGATGAGCCCAGGTAATGCAAACAATAATAGGTCCAACCTATATTGTCTGCTCCCAGGGTCCGTGGAAGAGTGTAACAACCAGCTGAGGATTCTAATCTGAGGGATATTCAATGAATCTAAGCACACTGAGTTCTTTAGTCCATTCACTTTATTCTTCTAACTTCTATCTACACAGTTTCTTTTCTTCTCTCTTACTTAGTTCCTCTCAGTCCCTTCTGCTGTTATCTCTTCATTCTAGCTAGTTCTTTCCTTCTCTCCTCATCTTTGTTCTTTTTCAATCAATTCTCTCAGTGCTCTCAGAGAACCAGTTACGTATACCCACACAGTAACTCTTTGGTAAAGCAATGCGAGGCTTGAAGTTTTTGGGGTCGCAGAGAGAGGTGATAAAGATCCACACATAAAGCAATTAATTGTCAGCTTCCAATTACAACCCAAAAGGGGAGTGACTAAAGGGGAGTTCTCTGGTCGGGTCAACTAAAGGCTAAGATCAATTAGGGAATTTATGTGCTCAAACTATAATCTAGAAATGGCTAGGTAGAATGTTAGGAGTCAGTAAGTCACAAGAAAGTAAACTGTCTTTGGTGCCACTTTTCCCGCTCCTCCGGGCTGCAGCTGCTTTCTGATAGGGAGGGGGACATCTGTTAGGTGGCTAAGCAACCTCTGTCAGAGCCTGTAGTATTTGGTTAGTAAAAGCACTTTCACTCAGAGTAATTGCTGAGGAGAAAATCTAGGAATAGCACCTGGCTGAGGAGGAATAAAAACTTAGTTTGCACAAGAAAGAAGCTTGGCACCTATTGCCTGTCTGGCCTTGTAGGCAGTCTCCTTGGGTCAGTGGGAAGTAACTGCCTTAACTCAGTAACTAGCAAATGGCTAAAACCTCATCCCAGGAATATGAGCAGGAAATCTCTTAAGCTAGGGTCTTGCATAAATAACCCGGGAGAAGGTAAGGAGTTGAGGATTTAATTGGTAGTGGTTCTTTTCTCTATCTGTGGGTGAGAAGAGCTAATGTTTATTTCTCTGCATTTGTCCTTGGAAAAAAAGGTATCTTTGCTGAAATACTTTTGTTTGGAGAGTGTCCCTGGCCAGATATATGTTAATGAAAAATAAACACAGCTGGGGACAGTTGTCCAATTACCCCAAATGTATAGGGAAAGTTGTGCCCAAGACTGAGATGCAATAGTGAGATTACATGTACACATAACATGGAGATGCATGGTAAATGGGGAGAATCACAGCTGTTATTGCACAAGAAGTTTACAACAAGAGACAGCCAGTTCATTCAAAAGGCAGTAGTTCTCTAATGCCTTGCTTGATGGTTTCCTCTAACAGAAGCCTTAGTTCTGATAGATTGACCTTCTGAATTCTATTTTTAGTCACTGCTGTATACTCTCATGGACTTTCACTGCCAGTGGCTCTCAATACTCAGGACACGTGGCCAACCCTGGGATTCCCCTACAGGGGTTGATGGGGTGTGCCACTGTCTCTTGTCTGCTGAGAGGTTACAGGACCACCAGGTGTGGAAGTTCGCCAGAGTGGAAGATTTGTTGGAGCACAGTTCTTGGTTAAGCAGGCACCTGGGAAGTTCCAGGAAAGGATCCCAGGGGTGAGGGTAGGAGACTCCACTCCAGAGCACAAGACAGCTGCCTCACAAAAGATTTCCCCGAAGCACTGTCTCACAAACATTCAGGGGCAGGGCTGCAGGGCTGAGTCCCCTGCCCTGGTTCCAGGCAATAGTCTAAGGGAACTGAAGGGCCTGCTAAGAGCACCTTGACCTGGGTCTTCAGAGGGAGGCTGGAGTCTGTGAGGACTTCTGGTGAGAGCTGAGAGAGTCCCATCAGCCAAAAGCAGAGACCTGGCTACCTACCTGCCTTCCTGAGGGCTGTGGGAAAATGGAGGCACTTTGGGTGGATTCCATCCCCTCTCCTATTCTTTCTTTCTCACAGAAATAGTCTCTTGCCTTAAAGACCTTGGGCCCAGGGATCCCAGGGAAGCTCCTCGAACTAGCCCTTCATCAAGGTGAGAATTGGGCTGCTGTACTGTTCTAGCCCAAGTGAACTACACTGAATTGAGCTGGCTCTTTCAGTGCCCCCTGAAGAGGTGCCAGGAGGTGTGAGGTGACCTCACTGTCTTCTGGAACCTCTCAGAGACACAGAAACTTGGTCTGAGACTTTACCTCACGCAAGAAGAGGCATATACCGTGGGAGCTGGGCCTCCCCTTCTTTGAGCCTCTCAGAGGCACATGCACTACCAGAGTCCTTTGGCCACAGAGCACTTCCCAGGCAAAATCCTGTGACAGGTGCTTTCTGAGAGCTATGCCCAAGAATAGCTGTCAGAGTCCGCTCACCCTCTCTATTTCTCTCCTAAGCCTGTGAGTCTTCATCTCTGTGATCTACACCACGTCCTACCTGTGTTCCCAAGGACACTCAGCATGGATCCTACTGAGGACAGCCAGAGCTTCTTCAACCATCCTGACAGCACTCGGTCCCATAGGGAGGCAAGAGGCCTGGAGGGTGCCCAGGTCCCCATAGCTGAGGCAGGGGAGGCAGAGGCCACTGCCACCACCTCAGGGGCTGCATCTGTTGGAAGAACACTCAGTTCTCCCCAGAGTGCTCAGAGAGCTTCCTTTCCTCCCACTGCCATGGGCTCCATTGCAGGGGCACCATCTGCTGAGGCCTCTCACAACCAAGCTAACAAAGTGGCTCATGCCTAGTCTCCCCCACAGGATGTACTCAATAGAAAGGTAGTTGATTTGGTTCTCTTCCTGCTCCTCAAGTACAGGAGGAAGCAACTGACAACTAGGGCAGAAATTCTGTATACGGTCGTCAGAGATTATGAGGCACAGCACCCTGTGATCTTTACTAAGGCCTCTGACTGCATGAGACTGATGTTTGGCCTTGACATAACAGAAAGGGACCCCTGTGTCCATCCTACTCTCTTGTCCATGCTCTAGGGATCACCTATGATGGGATGCAGCATAGTTTCCCAGGCATACCCAAAACAGGCCTGGTAATAATCATGTAGTGCATTATCTTCATGAAGGACAACTGTGTCAGTGAGGAGGTATTGTGGTGTATATTGAATAACATGGGGCTCTATGCCGGGAGGGAGCATTTCATATATGGGGAGCCAAGGAGACTCATCACTGAGCATTTTGTGCAGGAAGGGTACCTGGAGTACAGGCAGGTGCCAGACAGCAATCCTCCCAGTCATGAGTTCTTATGGGGCCCAAAGGCTCATGCCAAAACCACCAAGGTGAAAGTGCTGTGATTTTTTGCCAGCGTTGTGAAGCAGGAACCCAGATCCTACCCCTTCAGTCATGCAGAGGCCTTGAGAGATGAGATAGAGAGGACGTAGGCCAGAGTCGCCCAGCAAATGATACCACTGCCCTGACCACCACACATTCTACTTCACTGGCAGTTTTCGACCAACATCAGGTCAGGCAGAGTCAGAGATCTAAGGACTGTATCCTCATTGGAGTGCTGATGGGAGGAGGGTGTGATCAATTTTCTTCCTGTTCTCACTGGGTGACTTGGGCATTCTTGGCATTTCAAAATGCTGATACTTTTACTGCAAGGTTCACTAGCTGGAGATGGTTTCAGTTTACGAATGTTGTTGTTGATCCACTTTAGAAGAATTGTATCATTTTGTAAACAATTGAGAATGACATATCTTATTTGTGATGTGTCTCAAGATACTGTGGCATTCTAATTGGAATTACACAGGCAATGGGAAAGAACTTGTCATTTTCATGAAAAAAAATAAAATAAAATTATTCTTGATTGTCTTACTAGTTTTGGTCTCCTGTTCTGGTTAACTAGTGAAAATGAAAGCTAAAGTAAGGTGAATGCAATCTCTTCCCCAAACCTTCACAGAGCGAATACCTGCTCTGTGAAAGGACCTGTGTTAGCAGTGAGATGTAGGAAAAGGCTGATCTACCCATTTTCATGAAAAAGTCAACTTCAACAGCAACAACCTTGTCAAGAAGAAAGTGAGAATTATCTTTAGATCACAAATGTAAATACAGGAAGTCTGCAGAGAGGTCCCCTAGGGTGAGCAATTCCATGTCAGTGGTATAAGCCAAGGCAGGACCAGACCCTTGGGGGTTGTGAATGACCTGGGGCTGAGAGAAGGGAAAACTGCTCTTATCTGTTGCTGTTGCTGGTGGACTCAGGCTTGGGTGTCTGTAGCTAAAGTTTTCCTGTGTCCTGGCCTGCCAGGGGTGGGGATAAATCTCTCCTACTCTCATCCCACAAGTAAACACACAGAGGCTTATATTAATTATAACTGCATGACCATGGCTCAAGCCTTTTGCTAGCTAGCTCTTATATCATAAATCAGCTCATAACTATTAATCTATGTATCGCCACATGTTCCATGGCTTTACCTGCGTCCCATTGCATGTTGCTCCTTGGGTGGCTCGCTGGTGTCTCCTGACGCAGCCTTCTTCTTCCCAGAAATCTCCATGTTTCTTATCCTGCCTCTACTTCCTGCCTGGCTACTGGCCAATCAGTGTTTTATTTATCAGTCAATCAGAGCAACACATTCACAGCATACAGAACATTCCACAGCAGGTGTCACTCAGTGATTGGACACTTGGATAACACATACAACTAGGGAGGTTGTATGTCTCATCACCTCAAAACACAAAGCCAAAATGTACAGAGAGGAATCATTGTCCTGGTTCTAAGAGTTACAGATGAACACAGCACATGTAGGGCATGGTTTGCCCCCACCCTCTGCAAGGGATTCTTGAACCTTGTGGTAGAATTATGGGAATGTGAGACCTAGAACTCCTAGGCAGGGCCTCTTCGGCATCCCTAGTCAGGAGAGACAGAGCTGACTGCCAAGAAACTTTAAATGCTTGTAATGTGTATTGGTGTTGTGCCTGCATGTTATGTGTACCGCACATGACCATGGTGTCCCCAGAGGACAGAAAAGAGTACCAGATTTCATGGAACCAGAGTTACACATGGTTGCAAGTCTCCATGTGAGTGCTGTAAACTGAACCTTGCTCCTCTGCAAGAGAAGCAAGTGCCTAGTAAAAGCTGTAGATGTAACTGTCTTGTTAAATAAGAAACATAGGGCCAAACAGAGTTAATAGCCAAGAGGTCAGAGCAATAGCTGAGGAGCTGAAAACCTTACCCTTCACTGCTGCTGCTGTCTTTCTCTCTGTAATAGACCTACTTCCTGTGTCCTGTCTTTTTTTTTATAGACTTTCTGTTCTGCCTTCTCATTGGTTATAAGCACAACCACATGACCTCCTGTACACTGCCTGTCTGTACAGACCTCCAGGTCTTCTATGGTTAGTATTGAGATTAAAGGCATGTGTTGCCAAGCTGACTGTATCCTTGAACACACAGAGATCCGCCTACTCTGCCTCCCAAGTGCTGGGATTAAAAGTATGCTACCACCATCGCTCAGCTTCTGCTATATATAGTTTGCTCTGACCCCAAGGCAACTTTATTAACATACAGATAAAATCACATTTCAGTACAAAGAAAATATCACCATATTTCCCCTTTTCTATTTTAATAAAAAGAAAAAAGGAAAAAAGATATAACTAATAATAGAAGAACTACATACAAAAGTACAATAACTATATACCATATATACAAGCTATAATTACCAAAAAAATGTCACGTCCATTCGTATTTGACAAATTCAGAGAAAATAATTCAATTGTCTATCCTATGTAGTTAAGTACAAAATGTACCTGATTCACTTTCTATCCTAACTTATATTACTAACAGAACTGTCTTATAACATCTTTCAAATTTATACACTTACACCTCTTAGTGAGTTTCTTTTCTGAAATTCTTAGCAAGGAAAACTGTAACTATAATTAACTGATCGTCAACTCCTTCAGAGATCCAAGAGGGAAATAATAGTGCCTGTAAGCAGCTTCCAAAAAAAAAAAAAAAAAAAGAAAAGAAAAAAAAAGAAAAATGTGAGTTGACGGAAACAGCCAGCTGCCTGGACAGTCACTTGAGGATTTTCTGCAGTGTTGGGGCATCATCTTCAGCCTATTGGCTTAGCGTATCTGACAGACTCATTTGTGAACTAGGATGTACACAAGGTCAACAGTTTGACCCCACATTTGGTGAGAGCAGTCCATGTACCAGAAATATCTGAATTCCGCTAGTGTCATAACTCAGGATTTTAAATTCTGGAAATTGTTGATACTTTTTTAACTCAGCTGTCCTTTCTTCTTGGCTGTGTATAAGTGGCTTCATCTCAGCATCCCATTCTTCTCCACATCCCTCTATTAAATGCCAGTCTACTATTGAGAGGAGTGAGCTTAATTATTCTTCAAGAATAACTGTTTCATCTGCTGTTCCACTGCACCTCAGAAGCCATCGGCCCACTGCCTGTTCAGCTGCCTTTGAAGAAAAGTGTACAGTACCTTTTCCAGATTGCAAAGTCCACTCACTTGAGGGATGGTGCCATATTGTCCTGGCTTCAGAAGATGCCTTTTGTTAAAGCCACAGCCACACTTGTTTCTGGCAAGAATCGGTAATCCTTTGTTTCATTTCCTGTCTGTCCTGTTGGTCAGCAGTTGATTTGAGGATACTTTATTGTCCAGTGGCTAACTTTTGCCACAATGAAAGTTAACTCCATATGCAGTTTCTTCATTGCCCATATTTTCTCTGAAGTAGACTGGTACTGCCAGGAGCCGACATGTCTCATAGTCATAACAAAAAAAAAATTAAGTTATTAAAACATTTTAAATGCCATATTTGGTAGATCTCAGAAGGGTTTGAAGATAACCTGTCTATCAAAAATATATCTGTTCAATCTTAAAAACACACCTAATGTGACTACAAGTTGGATTGTAATGTCTAACTACTAGCTTTCATTTCTATATATCCTAATATTTGGTAATAAAAACATTGCAGGATCAGCAAATTGCTTTACATTGTTAAATGAATGATATAATTAAAATATCTTGAGCAAGATTAGAAATATATTTATGGCATATTCTAACAATCTATCATCTATCTATCTATCTATCTATCTATCTATATCTATATCAAATTTGTATATAATCTAAAAAATCTAATCCAATGTAAAGTATTTAAAACTAGTAATTGTCTTTTTCTTTTCTCTCTCTCTTTTTTAACCAAGCACCTTAAATCTAATCTGCTTTGCTTAGCCCTTTTCCTAACCCTTAACAAATTGTAACCAACCTTCCTAAACAATGATAACTATCCCAGACACAAAACCCATTAAAAGACCAAAAAACCACCTGCCCCATACCATCTCTTTGGGATTTTGGGCGTCATATTCTTAAAATTGCTTCCTGCTGAGTATGAGTAAACATATCTTTATTCTGAAAAGAAAAAAATTGGGTTAATTGTCAAATTCTAGAAAAGGTAGATATAACTTATGTTGTCCAGTTTGAGCATAATGCCAAAGTTTAGGGTTTATCTCAAGTCCTTATTCAAGTAGTCTTTGAAAGCGGATCATCTCAAAATTGCTCTGAGCACTTTATAGTCCAAAGGTGATCTGTAGATGATGTTTGTCAGCTTAGTGATATTATTATTGTCCATGTGGAATTGTTGTTATGGGGCCCCATCTTCTTCCTGGAGATTTCAGTTGATGTTAGGCATGGCCATGATTTCCTGCAAAAAACTGATAAGAGACTCGAACACAAAGACATGTATAGGCAGCTAATTGAAGCCTTTTCTCTAGAGTTAGTTAGTACTCTCTATGACCATTATTATCTTTATGAAATTTTAAAGATATATATATCTTGTAAATTTTGTTATAAAATTCATACTTTAAGAAAAGTTGAATGAATCAGAATAGAATCAAAGAATTGAAATTCATAATAGAATAGTCCCTTAATTAATTTGGTTTTTCTCCTGTCTCATGTAAGAAGATTGCTCTTTCTTCCGGTATGATAGAGGGAGTTTGCATTTTGCCTTTAACAACATGCTTGAGTTTAAAGAAGGAGAGAGACATTGTCCGACTCCAAAGTCAGCTTTAAATTTTATTTTTCTTTTTTTTTTCTCCTTTTAAAAAATATTATTCATTTATTATGTATACAATGTCCTGCCTGCATGTATGTCTACAGGCCAGAAGAGGGCACCAGATCTCATTACACATGGTTGTGAGCCACCATGTGTTTGCTGGGGATTGAACTCAGGACTTCTGGAAGAACAGTCACTACTCTTAACCTCTGAGCCATCTCTCCAGCCCGTCAGCTTTAAATTTTAATTGAACTGGGACTACAAGAAGACTGATAGTGTTAAGTTTTTTAGAGAAGAGCAGAAACAAACATTTAGGAAGTCTTATGAAATTTTGTAGATGATATACCAAGAGGCCATTTTATTCGTTTTCTGGGACCGATGATTTGTCCTTTTTCTTCAGTTGTCTCATTTGTCCAGTGTTCTTCAGATTCCTTAGCCTTCATTCTCCTAAAAAACAACAACAAAAAACCCTTCCCCGAGACTAATTTTGGGGAGGTTCCCTTTTGTCAAGTTATATCTGATTAAATGAAAAGGCATGTATTAATGGTATAAGTTAGTTTAAATTGGATGGTCATGTTGGTTGATGAAGTATCACCTCTACTAATTAAGAGGTCTCTGTTGTTCAAATCGAACCTTTATCAATTTTGATGGTATCCAAAGCTTATCTTCTCCTGCAGAAACAAAAGCAAAACCTCATCAGCAATGTAACACATATCCTGGTTTCCATTTGAGGTCAGCACATCCTTGAAGTATATAGGCTGATTTAATTCTGTAGTCTTTTCTTTTATCCAATGTCTCTCTGCAGCTGATGCTCCTTTCTCATTAGCATTGAGAAAATTCAAAGTTAATAGAACATTGTGCAGTCTATCTCTGGGTTTTTTTTTTTTTTTTTTGTTACCCCTTTCTGTTTATTGAGCATGTCCTTTAGAGTTCTGTTTGATCTTTCTATAACTGCTTGGCCTGTAGGATTATGTGGTATACCTGCAGTGTGCATTGTATTGTAATAAGCAAAAAACTGTTTCATTTAACAGAGACATATGCTGGAGCATTGTCAGTTTTAATTTGTGCCAGTATACCCATGATGGCCATAACTTTGAGCAAATGAGTGATTACAGAATCAGCTTTTTCAGAACTCAAAGCAGTCGCCCATTGATATCTGAATAAGTATCAATGGTATGGTGTACATATTTCAGTTTTCCAAATTCTGCAGAGTGAAACGCATCCATCTGACAGATTTCATTCCTCTGAGTACCCTTTGGGTTACATCCTGCTGGTAATGGCGTCTGATTGTAGAAGGAACAAGTAGGACATTTCTTTACAATTTCCTTGTCTTGTTGCCAGGTAATGGAAAAATCCTGTTTTAAACCTTTGATATTGAGATGATGTTTTTTATGAAATTGTGAGGCCTCTAGCACATTTCCTATCAATAATTTATTAATCTCATGATTACCTTGTGCTACAGGGCTTGGAAGACCAGTATGTGATAAGTTGTAAGTTATATATAAAAGATGATGCCTTTTCCTGATTGTATCTTGTAATTAAATAAATAGTGAAGTTAATTCTGAAGCATCAGGGATAAATTCTGCAGTCTCAATATGTAATATCACTCTTTCAGCATACTGAGACTCAGTAACTATGTTGAGAGGTTCTGAAAAATCCATGAATACCAACAGAATAGCATACAATTCCAATTTTTGAACTGAATTATAAGGACTTTGAACCACTTTACTTAAATTTTCTGATTTGTAACCTGCCTTTCCTTGTTTGTTAGCATCTGTACAATTCGAGGCAAGATCCAATCAGCTCTCTTTATAAGATAAATTTTATTGCTTTTGGGAAATTTGCTGTTAATTTCTCCAAAAAAAATTACTGTAAGCTCTTTGCCAAGGTTCACTTTCTGTCCATAATTTTTCAATGTCCTCTTTAGTTAAAGGTACAACAATTTCTGCTGAGTCTATTCATGCTAATTGAATAAGTCTCAATTTTCCTTTCAAAATTAAGTCAGAGATTGTTTCCTCATAAGTTTTAAATTTTTTATTTGGCTTATTTGTTAAAAATATCCATTCTAATATTATATCTTCTCTGTGCATTAACATTCCTGTAGGAGAATGTCTAGAAGTTAAAATAACCAAAATGCAATCCAACTTTGGATCAGTATTATCCACGTGCACTTCATGTACTTTCTTTTCTACCAAGGCCAATTCTCTCTCACCTTCAGGTGATAATTCTCTTGGACTATAAAAGTACTTGTCACCTTCTAAGATGTTGAACAAATTATTTAGTTCATCGTTTTTTACACCAACAATACTTCTTAGGATGAGAAATGTCTCCAAATAATCTTTGAAAGTCATTAAGAGTCTTTAGTTGATCTCTCCTAATTTGTACATTTTGAGGTCTAATATTTTGCAGCTCTATTTAATATCCTAAAGAATTAATAGAATCTCCTCCTTGTATCTTTTCAGGAGCAATTTGTAATCCCCGGCAAGGCAAAATTTTCTTTCCTTCTTCAAACATTCTTTCTAAAGTATCTGCATTTGAGTCAGCTAGTAAAATATCATCCATATAATGATAAATTATAGATTTAGTAAATTTTTTATGTATCACTTCCAATGGCTGTTGTAGAAAATATTGGCACAGGGTTGGGCTATTCAACATTCCCTGTGGGAGGACTCTCCATTGAAATCTTTTAACCGGTTCTAAATTATTGTAAGTAGGCACCATGAAATCAAATCTTTCTCTGTCTTTTTCTTGTGAGGGTATTGAAAAGAAACAGTCTTTTAAATCAATAACTATGAGAGGCCATCCTTCTGGTAACAGAGTAGGCAAAGGAATCCCAGATTATAGAGAGGCCATTGGCTGAATTACTTTGTTAATTGCTCTAAGGTCTGTTACCATTCCCCATTTACCAGATTTCTTTTTAATAACAAATACAGGAGAATTCCATGGGCTGGTAGATTCTTCAATACGGTGAGCATTTAACTGTTCTTTTACCAGCTCTTCTAAATCCTGGAGTTTCTCTGTTGTTAAAGGCCATTGATGAACCCATACAGGCTTGTCTGTTAGCCCTTTTAAAGATGGAGCTGTTGGTGTCATTGGAAGATCATCAGTTTTTGTGCCCTGCTCTTGAATAATGTGGATGGCTGGTGACCACTCATTAGAATAATGACTTCTAATATTTCTCTCAGAAACAGGTGCTAGTTTATGATTTATTTCTGAGGTTGCAGGGATGTTAGTATGAGTATTCCACTGTTGCAACAGGTCTCGAACCCACAGGTTCATAGCTATGTTAGCCAAATGTGCTTTTAATTTTCCTCTCTGTCCTTCTGGACCTATGCATTTGAGCCATCTTGCACTCTGTTTCACTTGAGATAATGTTGCAGTTCCTAATAGCTGATTGTTTACCTCCTGAAGAGGCCAAGTTGGATGCCAAATTCTGGAGCAATTATGGTCCCATCAGCACCTGTGTCTACCAGACCAGACAATAAATCACCATTTATTTTATTGTCAATTTTCGTCTTTGTTCATTTATAGAAGTTTGTCAAAATTTTTCTTTATGGTTTCTCCTGAATTTTCTGTTGTCTCTGTCACAGTTGTTCCATTACTCTGAGTAGCCTGGGTTATTTCAATAGGCATTTGGTTATTTAATTGCTCTGAGTAGGGGTCTCCTCTATGATTGCAGGAAAGTTTGGAGCTGAATTCATTGTGGGGGCCTGACTGAGGCCCCTCAGGGAGTTTCCTGAGGATTGAGGCAAAGTATTACCTTTTCTGTCCCTTGTTGATCTACATTTGTTGGTCCAGTGTTTTCCCTTTCCACACCTTCTACATACACCAGAAGGAAGGGGCATTCTGTTGCCCTTGTTCCTTGAAGAAACATTGTTTCTAGAAGTGCCCTGTTTACAGTCCCTTTTCAAATGACCTTGCTTTCCACATCCTCCACATCTGACATATCACAAACCTCTTGAAATTGCTTCTCCTTTCCACATATTATCATGATCATTAGCCTCAACATTAACCATGTGTTTAATCCAATCTTCCAAGGGATCAGATCTTGCCTTTAACAGCCTGATTATTCTATTGAATACTGCATTTGTGTACTCAAAAGCC
This sequence comes from Onychomys torridus, assembly GCF_903995425.1. Classification (NCBI taxonomy): domain Eukaryota; kingdom Metazoa; phylum Chordata; class Mammalia; order Rodentia; family Cricetidae; genus Onychomys; species Onychomys torridus. The sequence goes on from NC_050466.1 coordinate 47,885,917, forward strand.
AAAGATTCAATTATTATACGGCTAGCTTTTGAATTTGGGACCACTGTATTTACTGCTGAAGCCAGTCTTTGTAAGAAATCTGTGAAAGATTCTTTTGGTCCATATATAACCTTTGTAAATGATTCAGTTTTCTTTCCTGGTTCCTCAACTCTGTCCCATGCATTCAAGGCTGCCATTCAACATAGAATTAGGGTTTGGATATCATATAAACTTTGTGTTTGTGCTGCAGCATATTTCCCTTCTCCAACAAGCTGATCCTGGAAGACTTGTATACCTTTATCCCTACATGGTTTTGCTATGTTTTTAGCTTCCTTTTTGAACCACATTTGCCACTAGAGCTGTTGTCCGGGTAACAGAACAGCATGTGCCAGCTCCCACCAGTCCTGTGGTATAATCCTATTATAAGTTGACCAGGAGTTTAAAATTTGCTTTACATATGGGGAATGCATGCCATAAGGTACTATGCCTCCTTAAACTTTTGTAAGTCTAACGTTTCAACTGGAGTCAAAATATTTTGTGTGATCACTTAACCAGGTATCTCTTCTATGGTTACTGGAAAAATTAAGTGTGATTGTGTGAATATAGGCTTTCTTTGTGTAACCTTATAATGCAATCCTGAAACAACTTCACAGTTAATTTCTTCTGTCTGAATCTGAATTTCTCTATAATTCATCTTCACAGGTTTAACAGGTTTTTCTAAAATTTTTATCCTGGCACTTAAATTGACCATGTTTTTAAATAGTAAAATAAGGATAAGAAGTGTAATAATGTGCATAATTTGATCAACATTAATCTTCTCATATAGCTGTTCCATTTCCAGACTGCCTAAAATTTCAATCAAAGCCCAATTTTCTTTCAATGTATACATAAAACCAATTTTTTTAATGTGGAAAAAAATTCTTTTATTTTTTTCAGAAATTCTTTTTATTTATTTATTTATTTAAATTATATTTGTGTTTTAATTTTACATATCAGCCATGGTTTCCCCTGTCTCCCTCCTCCACCCCTGCCCCCGCCCTTCCCCCAGCCCCTCCACTCCATTCCCATCTACTCCAGGGCAAAGACTCCACTGGGGATTCAGCTCAACCTAGCAGATTCAGTACAGGCAGGTCCAGTCCCCTCCTTCCAGGCTGACCAAAGTGTCCCTGCATAAGCCCAAGGTTCCAAAAAGCCAGCTCATACACTAAGGACAGGTCCGGGTCCCACTGCCTGGGTGCCTCCCAAACATTTCAAGCTATTCAATTGGCTCACTTATCCAGAGGACCTGATCCAGTTTGGGGCTCCACAGCTTTTGGTTCATAATTCATGTGTTTCCTTTAGTTTGGCTATTTGTCCCTGTGCTTTTTCCAGTCTTGGTCTCAGCAATTCACACTCTTATAGTCCCTCCTCTTTCTCACCAAGTGGAGTCCTGGAGCTCCACCTGGTACCCTAAGGATTATCTGGCCTGTACCATTTTGGCAATCATCATAATAATTCACACAGTGTTCAAACACTGGTTTAATAATAAGAACAAAGATGAGTCATTATTGGGACTGATATAGGCTTTCAAAGATAGCAATGAAGGCTTACAGAAATAGATTCTCTCTCTGGAATCTGCTAACCAGGATTTACAGGCTTTAAAAGATAGCAATGAAGGCTTACAGAAAAAAATTCTTTCTCTGCAATCTGCTGACCAGGACTTACATAAAATTATTCTCTCTCTGGAATCTGCTAACCAGAATTTACAAAACAGGCTTGTACCCAAAATTGATTTTATTGATAATAAATATAAATATTTAATGGATACAACATGAACTCTCCAGAGAGAAGTTGTAGCTACTCAGACACTATATAAGGAAGAAAAATTATCATTAATTGATAAGATAAGGTCCATGGAATCTGTGTTCTGCCTTCAGCAGAAGGGCAAGACCATACAGGTTTTAACATCTCCAAATGGCTCTCATACAATGGCTTATCCTGTTATCATCCATGAGAAGCCAGCAGATGAAACACACCCCGAGCCATATACAACATATACATTACAACCAATTTCAACAAGGGACTTTAAAAATATAAAGGAAGCAGTAGTTACATATAGGATACAATCCACATATGTAAAACAGATATTAAATTTGTGGTCTACCTCACATAGAATCATTCCAGAAGACTGGCATCAGTTAATTTCAGCTGTTCTAGAATATAGCCAGCAGTTACAGTGGACAAGCTGGTTGAGAGAAGAGGCAGGAAATTTAGTACAACAAGGTCAACTCAGAGGTTTTATGATCTCCCAAGATCAAATACTTGTTGAGGGATGTTTCGCTCACAGGAATGTACAAGCCACTTATGATGAGCATACAATATCCCTATGCCGTACAGCAGCTCTAAATGCTTGGGAAAAAATTTCAGAACCTGGAAAAGCAACTGAGGTATACACAAAGATATTTCTGGAACCACACGAACCCTTCACTGATTTTTTTACACAGGCTGAACACAGCTATAACAAAAGCTGAGTCAGATAAAGAATTAAGAAAAGTATTAGCTTAGGCGCCAGATATTGGTGAAATTATTAAGGCCACTCCACATTGTAAAAAGGGAGGTTTATTTTGTGGGGTAACTTACAAATGAAAGGATAGGTTGCAGGATCTGGGAAAGGTATGGCACAGTCCAGCAGTGTTCTCTGGAGAACTCTGCTTGGTCTACCTCCAGCATCCAGCGTCCTGGAACCAAGAGAGGCCTCTCCTCTTGATCCTGGGTCTTCAGTGTGATCCTGGGTCTTCAGTGTCCTCTCTCAGCCCCGACTTGTTTGCATGACCATTACCGAAGCCTCAATGGGGGTTGGAATTTCCAGACCAAGGCTGGAATGGCTACCCACTACATCGTTCCAGCACGACACTTAGGGTGTTTGGCCATCTAATCACCAGACTAGGTCAGTTCAGGCTTTCTCTTGACCATTGCCAGTAGTCTACAGTGGAGGTATCTTTGTGGATTTCTGGGGGCCTCTCTAGCACTTTGCTTCTTCCTGTTCTCATGTGGTCTTCATTTATCATGGTCTGTTATTCCTTGTTCTCCCTTTCTGTTCTTGATCCAGCTGGGATCTCCTGCTCCCATAAGTTCTCTTTCCCTCAAACCTTGCCCTTCATGATTCCCACTCTTGTCCAGGTTGTTCATGTAGATCTCATCCATTTCTCTGTCACTGGGCGATCCCTGTGTCTTTCCTAGGGTCCTGTTTTCTAGGTATCCTCCCTGGAGTTGTGTAGCAGTCTAGTCATCTTTGTTTTACATCTAGTATCCTACTATGAGTGAGTACATACCATGTTTGTCCTTCTGAGTCTAGGTTACCTCACTCAGGATGATTTTTTCTAGATCCATCCATTTGCCTGCAAACCTCATGATGTCATTGTAGTGTACTCCATTGTGTGTATGTACCATATTTTCTTTATCCATTCTTCAGTTGATGGGCATCTAGGTTATTTCCAGGTTCTGGCTATTACAAACAATGCTGATATGAACATAGCTGAGCAAACGGCCTTGTGGTATGATTGAGCATTCCTTGGGTATATGCCCAAGAGTGGTATAGCTGGGTCTTTGGGGCAATGAATTCCCAATTTTCTGGAAGCACCATATTGATTTCCAAAGTGGCTGTACAAGTTTGCATTCCCACCAGCAGTGGAGTAGAGTTCCCCTTGCTCCACATCCTCTCCAGCATAAGCTGTCTTCAGTGTTTTCAATCTTAGCCATTCTGACAGGTGTAAGGTAGTATCTCAGAATCATTTTGATATGCATTTCCTGGATAATTAGGGATGTCCAGTAATTCCCGCTTGAGCCGAGTCAAGGTTGGGCTCTGGCTTTCTTAAGTTCTGACCACAGGCATTGGCATTTCAGCCAAAAGCAGCCTATCTGCAGTTGCGTGTAGCTACTGCAATTAGCAGTAGCTCCAGCAGGCCTGAGTTGTTTGTAGCAACGTCTTTTTAGGCAAGTAACTGCTGTGGGGATGGTCTGTATGTCAAATGTGTTGCTCTGCTTGGTTAAAATAAATAAAGTGCTGACTGGCCAGTAGCTAGGCAGGAAGTATAGGGTAGGCGGGACAAGGAGGAGGAGAATTCTGGGAAGTGAAGGCTGGGGGAGGTAAGGTTTTCAGCTGCTGTCTTTCCTCTCCACAAGAGGCCTACTTCCTGTGTCCTGTCTTTTTTTTTTTTTTTTTTTATAGAATTTCTGTTCTGCCTTCTCATTGGTTGTAATCCCAGCCACATGACCTCCTTGTCACTGTCACTCCTTGTGTACAGACCTCTAGGTCTTCTATGGTTGGTATTGAGATTAAAGGTGTGTGTCGCCATGCTAGCTGTATCCTGGAACACACAGAGATCCACCTAGCTCTGCCTCCCAAGTGCTGGGATTAAAGGCGTGCAACCACCACCACCCAGCTTCTGCTATACCTTGCTCTGACCCCAAGGCAACATTATTAACATACAAATAAAATCACATTTCAGTGCAAATAAAATATCACCATAAAAAGCTCTAGCCCCAGCCAAGTTTAAGTAAAAGCAACAACAAAAAAATCATTTGGCTATGTATACATGAGTGTGAAGGTGATGCATGCATGCCTCAGTGCTGGCGTGGATGCCAGAGGACATATGTCACGTTGGTTCTTCCACCTTGTAATGGCAGGATCTCTCGTATTTCTGCTGCTGAAGTGTATAGTCCAGGCTGGCTTGCCTATGAGATTCTAGCCCATCCTGCCTGTCCTCCCATCTCACCGAAGTAGTGCTAGAATTACAGGTGCATCCTGCTGTATCCCACTATGTATGCAGGTTGCAGGGATATAAACGAGATCCTCAGCATAAGCAGCTACCACTTCTATCATCTGATCCATCTTCCCAGCCATAAGATTGCATTTTAGTTCAGTTATCTTTAGTGCAGTTGCAACCCAGATTTTAAACGTGTGTCCAATGAGTGGGAGGATTTAGTGAAGTTTATTCATGAAATATCATTCTGGCCCCTTAACTATCATGTGTCGCACCTTTCACTGTAGTTCTCCTCACTCAAGGCCCTTGCACTTCCAGCAGTCCATTGTGAGAAGTCCTTATTTTTTATTTGATTAAATGTGTCCTGTGACACATTTACTACCTAACACAGTGTATATAGTACTTCATTCTGCTCATGCTCATTCCCCACCATTCTCTTATCCCCTTCCCACCTCTGTCACACCCCTCTCCTGCCCACATGTCCCTTTCCCACATCCATGCCCTTTTGTTTTGTTCTGTGACTTACTGGTCTTAATCAGGACCTTCTGATTGGTCACAGGTTTGGAAATATCCAATGGAGCCTCGTGGTGTCAGTGAATGATATACAATTGACAGCAATGACTGCTCCTCCAACAGGATATACATTTGTTGCCAATAGCTCAGCAGGGAGCAGTAGAGCTCTGTGCTGGCTAGTTTTAAGTCAACTTGACACAGGTAACTGTCACCTGAGAGGAGGGAACCTCAGTTGAGAAAATGCCCTCATAAGGTCTGGCTGCAGGCAAGCCTGTAGGGCATTCTCTTAATTAGTGATTGATGGGGGAGGGCCCAGCCCATTGTGGGCAGTGCCATCCCTGGTCTGATGTTCTTGGATAGTAGGCTGAGTCAACCAGGGGAGGCAGGCTAGGAAGTAACACCCCTCTGTAATTGAAAGTTTCTGTTCCGCCTCGCCTGTTTCCAAATAACAGGCAGCCGCTTCCAAAATAACTGACTCAGAGCCTTACTATAAATTACAAATGCTCGGCTGATAGCTCAGGCTTGTTACTACCTAACTCTTACATTTTAAATTAATCTATATTTCTTATCTATGCTTTGCAACATGGTTCACGGCTTGTTACATCATTTTCTACACGTCCTGCTTCCTCAGTGGCTGGCTGGCATCTCCCTTGACTCCTCTGTAGCCGGAAGTTTCTCTGGTCCCACCCAGCCCATGGTCAGGACAAATCTCTCACCCCTGTGCCCTGCAGCCACTTGGTCCCAAATAAACACACAGAAGCTTATATTAATTACAAACTGTATGGTCTATGGCTTCAGCTTCTGGCTAGCTAACTCTTTCATCTTAAATTAATACATTCCTCTTAATCTATATGCTGTCATGTGACCATGGTGTTACCAGTCAGCTGGCATCTTGTTGCTTCTACAGCGGTGGGCTTGAGTCTCCTCTGCATCTCCTTTCTTCCTCCTGTCTCTCTCTTGGATTTCCTGCCTGGCTATAATCTGACTCACTATAGGCCAGAGCAGCCTCTTTATTAACCAATCAGAGCAACACATATTCACAGCATACTGAAAGACATCCCACAGTATTTCCTCTTTTCTGTCTAATCAAAAGGGAAAGTTTTAACTTTAACATAGTAAAATTATATATACTAGAACAGTCATCAAGCAAGAATTACAGTTACAATATCTAATCTATTACTATTTGGCAAAATTGAAGAAAATACTCTATCATCTATCTGATTTCTGTGAGTCCAAATTTTCATATCTAATTTACCTTTCATCTTAACCAAGGAAAAGTATAAATGTAGTGGTATTTGCACCACCTCCTTTGGGCCGTTATAGGCCAAGGTCATGGGAAGAGCAAAGACCACTATACTCCACCCTTCATCTTCCCATCATTTTCCTAGTTTGGTTGTCCCACCTATAATTCCTGCTTGGCTACCAGCCAATCAGCTTTTTATTAAACCAATTTTGAATGACAAATCTTCACAGTATACAAAAGAATTATTCCACAGCACCCCTGCATGGTTTCTGCATAAGTTCTAGCCTCCAGGACCCTGTCCTGTTTGAGTTCCTGTCCTGATTTCCTCCAATGATGACCAGTGCTGTGAAAGTGTAAGCCAAACAAACCCTTTCCTCACCCAGGTTTCTTCTTCAGTCATGGTGTTTCATCATAGCCATAGAAGCCTTAACTAAAACAAGTATTTAACTTATTTTTGATTTTACAGGACAGAAAGACACTAAGCAGTGTTCCTTTGTGTCCTCTGTATCAGCTCCCACCTCCAGGTTCCTGCCTTGCTTGAGTTCTTGTCCAGACTTCTTTAAATGATGAACAGTGGAAACTTAAGCCAAATAAACCGTTTCCTCCCCAAGTTGCTCTTTTTCATGCTATTTCATCACAGCAATAGTAACCCTAAGGAAGATAAGCCCCATGAACACCTCCCCAATCCAAGGTTGGCTGCTGACAGGCCCAGTGCAGACAACCAACCAAGATGCTGTGAGACCTTGTTTGCAATTGCTGTGTCACAAGTTGAAGACAGCATTTCACATCACTATCTATTGGTGAAATTATTAAGGCCACTCCATGTAGTTAAAAGGGAGGTTTATTTTGTGGGGTAGCTTACAAATGAAGGGATGGGTTGTAGGGTCTGGCAAAGGTATGGCGCAGCCCAGCGGTGTTCTCTGGATAACTCTGCTTGGTCTACCTCCAGCGTCCAGGGTCCCAGAACCAAGAGAAGCCTCTCCACTCAATCCTGGGTCTTCAGCATCCTCCCTCAGCCCCACTTTGTGGGCATGACCATTACCGAAGCCTCAATGGGGGTTGAAACTTCCAGGCCAAGGCTGGGATGACTTCCCACTACATCTCCCCCTTTTGTCTAAATAAGAAGGTTCTAACCTAATACAAGAATATACACAAAAGGATGGTTATCAAATTGTCCAGGAGTAATGAGGGACAATGACCTAGATAAGTAGGAATTACAATAAATGCAAACAATATCAAGCAAAAAACACATACAAAAATCCAGGGAAGTCTAGAGCGTGGGTAGGTGGCATGTCACAAAGATCATTCCAAAAGGTGTCCTATCCTAAAGAACCTGAGTCTAATACTTAATATAGTCTATCTAAGATATTATATATGTTTATATACTAAGTTGTAACTATAACTGCTAGTCTTCAACCTCATCAAAGACCTGAAAAGGAATATAATAATACCTGAGAAATGGGAGAAGGATGCAAGCAAATTTCGGGAGTCTTGCAAGAGTAGACAGAGACAGCTGGCAGCTTGGACAGTCACCTAATGTTTCTCAGCATCGTTGGTGCATTAAAATTGGCTACAGGCCTAGAGTATCTGACAGACCATTTTCAGAAGCAGGAATTCTGAAAGCTCATCTTACCCTGTCTTGGCAAAGTGCACTGGTCGCTTTCCTTGTGTCCCGCTTGTCCAGAAAGGACAACATTTGTACTGTCAGCAGTTGAGGCAAGGGCAGTTCTTTGCCCAGTAGACCATTTTGTGCCAAGAAGACAAACTTCCAAATGGAAATGTCTTAGAAGCCCAGCATTCTCTCGGGATCAAATTGGTGCTTCCTGGAGCAATTGTGTCTCACGTCAACAGAATTCCAAGTTATTTAAATGCCATATTCTTTAGGTCCATGAAGTGTTTGAAGATTACCTGTCTATCTGACCTATGTATTTATAAATCTGGATAACCTAACTAACATAATTATAGAGATGACAAGCATAGGTGACAATAAATCTATAAGTCTTATCTACCTAAACCACCTAAGGACTAAGGCTTCATATAAATAAGGCAAAGAGTCTGTAAGCAAATGTACAGTAAAAGGACAATGACTTTAAGTTGTGACAGTACACAAAATATCTTTAACAGAGGTAGGAATGTATAGTGCAATATGCAATATGATAATAATCCTAAATATATATCAGTATATAGAATATCTTAAACAGAAGTAGAACATACATACAGTATAATATATAAATTTACATTTGTATCAATATCCAAATATTTCAAATAAGAGTAAAAATATGTGTACATTATAACAAACATAGTTCTGTATTTATATCAATATAAAATTATCTTGAGTAGAATATAAAAAGTTTATATTTGTATCAACATATAAGAATTCATAACAGTGCAAATTACAGTGCAAATTATCTAAGGCTACAACCATCTGACTCTGACATTTCTCTGCTCCCTCTCCCTCAATGTCCCCACCATCTTCCCCAGATATTTAGGTGGGATGGTATAAATATCCTGTTTAGGGCTGAGTATTCAACCATTATTTATTCTGGGCAGCACGAGGAGCTGAGAGTCTCGATATTCATTGACATTCACTGCAAAGAGAAACTTCTCTGATTAAGGATGATGAGAGTAGCATTTGCCTATGAGTACAAACATAAATATTTAGACTGTTTATTTGGTGTAGTCTTTATATTTTTAAAGCATGAGGATGTTAAAAAGAGGGATTATGAGACCTCAGCTTTGAACTGTGAGAAGTCAGTTCTGTCAGGATGTGTCACCCTCACCAGAGGGTCCCAAACATGGGAGTTAAATACAATTATTGCACTGAGACACTGACTCAGGCATTTCCTTACAGGAACAGTAAGTTCAGCTAGTAAGGCCAGTACAAAATATCATTCTCAGTCTTAAGAATGTTTGTGTGTATGCATGCACACATGCCTGCATGGGGATTTGTGTGTGATTGTGTGTATTGTGCGTGCATGTGTGTGTTTGTGTGTGTGTGTGTAAAAAAGTATAACCCAAGAAAAAGTGGTTATCAACTTGATAGTGGTTGGGCTGGGAGGGGTTAGAGGGACAGTTAGAGGGAAGAGAGAAATGAGGTAATTCTATGTTAATTTAAAGCATTTTAAAAAGTAAAAAACAAACAAAAAAACAGAACAACAACAACAACAACAAAAACAAACAAGAAAGACATCCAAAGAATTTGTGTAAGAAATAAGATATCCCTCTGTAATTAAGGGACAAAGTTTGCCTAAGAGAAATCTATTGACTCTAAGCTACCTTCAGAACATTCTGAGGGCCCCCACTTTATTTCTTACCTTCTAAGTGCAGAGTTTTGAAGGGAAGTATAGTGACACACTGCTGCCACCATGTTGGTTCAGTCTTCTAGAGAACATGAGATTGTCTAACTTGGCTGCACATGTTGAGGCATTTCACCAGCCCCAGAAACACAGTTCTTTAATGAAGGCTTAGAAAGTATGTAAAAAGTAACATGAACATGGAGCAAGTATGAATCTAGACACGTGGTATGTCTAACTCCTAGAGAGACTTTAGCCTGAAATATACCTGTGTAGGATCTTGTTCAAGCTCTCATTCTAGGCTTTGAGATAAAGGGGAGAGAACTCTCTTTGCCTTGTCCCCCCCAACTGATCACACACACACACACACACACACACACACACACACACACACACACCATCTTGAAACAATGGGCTGCCCTTCAGAGAGGTCTAATTGTACCACATAATGGGAAGAGGTGCAAAGTACCCTTTCAGCCTGGGTTGTGGCTTTCCAATATAAGCCTGTATCTCCCTACATAGATTGATTCTAAAGACAAGGTGGCTCCATAGTGTCTCTCATCTGATGTGGAAGGTGAGTTTCAGTTGAGCCTCCCACCCTACCTCACACAGAGACACTCATCTGATCAACTGATACATCCTAGTTCCTTTCAAGGAATTGAAGTACTGTAGTCACATATAGCTAAACAAGTAGGGACTTTCCTGGGGATAGTCTGGTTAAATTGGACCTCAAAATTGAGTGTACGTTGGAACATGAAAATGTCATATTTGGAGAAGATATAGATGGAAGAGAGTTTTGTTGTGATCCACAGAACAAGGAGATTTGGTGGCAAGCCTGGGTGCACATGGAAGTTCAAAGTACCATGTGACCTTTTAATCACATAACAGTGTCTAGAATATAGTACACTCATATGTCCTACTTGGGCACAGCACTACTCAGGGGACAAGCTGATCAAGATGCAGTGAAACACATTCCTTACTGGGACCTATGTGAACAGACACAACCAGCCAGCAGGAGCAGTTGCAAGAGACCAATGCAGGACCAAGATAGGGGTGTGTGGTGGGACAAGTAGAAGGCAAAAGCAAGGTTAGATCATGCTGCTTTGGAGGTACAGTCATCTAGCAGCTTTTCTTACCTGGGCAGTCTTGATATTGCCGAAGCTTGGACTAACTGCAGGCTGGCCCCTGAGCAAAGCAGTGACCCAGGAAACAGCCCCCTTCACCCACACCCTGAGGAGTGGCAAAGAAATGGTATCTGTTTCTCAACTGATGCAGGGTGGGCCAAATGTGCCTGCCAGGACACAGGAGACTATTCTGGAAATACGCAGAATTTTGTACCCTTTTTGAAAACTCCCCTAACACCGAGACGGAGCTTCTTCTCCAGACTGGCTGTGGGCCACCTTGTAACATCATGTGACAAACGAAGAGAATGACGACTTCAGCAGATGGTTGCCATATTACCAATGCTAGAACTGAGTGGCCACTATTTGTTGGGCATCCCTAGTGGAAGCAAAGGCAGCTCAGACTATCCTGGGAGATGTTTAGTGGTCTGCAGTCCAAAATACACCTGATGACCAGTCAGAGTATGGGTGTGGACCATGGCATCAAGTTGCACCTACCTATTGAGCAAGAGCCAGGGAGAGAGACCACATCTAATTCTTCTTCTGAGACATGGGTACATTCAAGAGAAAGTTTGCTGAGGCAAGGTGACTGAGTTGGGACACAAGGTCAAGCTGTCCAAGAGAGCCTCACACCTTAAGGCCAAAGCCAATGTATAGCCAACAAGGAAGATAACACCGACCTCCTCATTCCTCCCTTTGCAAGGAAGCTATGGACCATAGCACAGAACGAGGTCTTCCAGTCTGTGAACCGGAGTGATGATGGAGACAGCATCATGTTTGAGGTAGACCTGTTTCAGAGAGAGGTCCTTTATGTGGGGATGGGGTTTTTTTGGGGGGAATGCTGAGGCTGGGAGGAGAGAATAGGTGGGATCTGTGGTTGGTATGTAAAGTGAATATAAAATTTCTTAATAATAAAAAAGTACTTTAAAAAAAAGAAATGTAAAATATGTAGTTGGCATTCTCTAGCACATTGTCTAGGACATCTTTGCTTCAGGGTGATTCCTACAGAAAGGCCATGGAGCAGGATGAAGCTCATTTCTCAAGTATAAAATATTTCTGGAACAATCAAGTATAATTGGAACTCGTGGGAGTCTCCTTGCACATTCAAGATGAAAGGTGGCCCACATTCTCTGTCCTTCGGTCAATCTTCACCAATAGTCCACTGCCCTCCCATAGGCAGCACCTCTGAATCTAGCACTCAGGATCCCTTGGCCCAGAAGCATACAACTGAACTCATCATTTGGACCAAACATGAGCTGGACTCAGCACACTCCTTGGCATCTGGAGATAAGAAAATGGAGAGACAGATGTCTCCAACCAGATGGTAAGAGGATGAGAAAGTAGAAGCAGGACTGTACCCACAAACCATGCAGATTGGGATGGAGTGGCTAGAACTACAAGCAAATACAGCTGTGCAATGCTGAAGAGGAACTCTGAGCACAGTAGAGTGGGAGAACACATGTTCCTGAGAGATGAGTGAAGAGTCCACCCTACAAGACTTTCCAGGCCTTTCCTGAGTGGAACAAGGTCACGGGCACATAAAATACTGTTGAGTCTTGGTAACACACACACACACACACACACACACACACACACACACACACACACACACACACGAAAAAAAAGAAAGAAAGAAAAAAAGTAATAGACTTTGACATTAAGTTCTGGGCTGCCCCTTAGATGTTGGCAGGCAGGCAGGGAGGGAGGGAGGCAGCCCCCAAGAAGCCAGTTAGTGTCACATACATGAGTCACCACCTTCACCTATGAATCATTTCTCTTTACTGGGGTCTTGCTGCAGCACATAACACCTCTTTCCAGCCACTTTAGTCATTCTGTCTATCACAAAACTTACCAGTATAATGTGGTAGGGGTCAGTGTAGCTGTATTTCCAACTGGCTAACCTAGTTCATTTTGTTTCAGATCTATTGCAACTTCAACTTTCATAGAGACAAGTTGGAGTTCCTAGAGAATATGGGGAGGAAAAAATTGAGAAACCGGCTCGGGTGAGTAAGGCACAATCTCCGGTCACAAGTGCTGCTGAGCAAGGGCCAAGTCCAAAGAAGGTGAAGCTTTTACACAAGACAGAAGAGAATATGAAGTCCCAGCATGGGGTTCCTAACAATCGGACACCTGCGGGCAACCTTTCCACTGTGCCATCTAGTGCATTAGAAAAGAGCAGCATCCCTGTAAGTGCCCCAGACAACTGTCCACCTCAGGAGAAAAGTGGCCCACATGGAGAGGGCACATCTGATTAAAGGTACAGTTTCTCCTTTGAATACTATTAAAATGGAAGGGGCTGGGCATGTGCCCAGTAGCTCCTCGGGGTACCTCAGATATGGGTATGTGATGTCTGTGTACAACACTTGCCATTCCATCCTGAAAGCTGCCCTCTCAGCCATATCCCTAAGTGTGTCTGCTGAGGAGGAAGAGGATCAGGAGCAGAAAGAGGAGGAAGAGGAAGAGGGGAAGAAGTGGAGGGGAAGGAACAGGAGGAGGCATACTCAGAAAACACGTGTATAATCTGCGTGCTGTTTAACAACAAAAAGATGTTCGTAAACTCCTGGGCCACAAAAGACTGAGAAAAAAAAAATCACCATTTTTCTGGAAATGAACCAATTTTACCAAATAAAAACAGATCTTGTGGTGCTAAATAAACATCCTAAATGTGAGCCTGGAATTTACATGCTAGCTAATTTACATCTGCATTGTTCCTGTATCATTGTCTTCCAAACCTGCATGGGGTTTGACTACAATAAATATATGGGAAAGGACAAAGTGAGCCCAGACACTAAATTCTTATTAATACATTTATTTGTGCAATACAGAAAACCGTAGGACTAATGTGAACTTCAGCAAGAAGTCATTTCCTGGCAGTTTTCCTTTTTTATAAAGGCCAAGTTTCTTTAGGCTTTGCATCTCAGTGATATAGCCACAGTAGATGGGAAGTCCTCACTGCTATCCCTTTCATTGAGAACATAGCAGTCTGAGTCTGGGAACAGCATAGCATGGCAGCAGTGGCTTAGAGTCACTGTGATATTTAGAGGTTTATACTATGATGGACTAATGGCAGGGACATTGCTTACTTGTTTTCTTGACACTGTTCTCTAGTGCATTCACTGCTCCACTCCTTCCCCAGAGGGATCAGGTGCTCTGGGATATCTACCTGGAATACATCCTTCCCCCCTTTTCTAGGTATTGGCTCTAGTAACCATCTGGGATTTGACATTGGAGTCAAGTACTTCTGCCGCAGGTTGGTTAGCACAGCTTGAGTTTCCAGTTCTAAAACCTCATCGGCAGCTAAGGTTTCTGGACACTGCAAAGTCTCTCCAATGTCAACTAGTCCTAGGCACAAAAACAAAAACTTACAGATGTATTCTTTTCTGTGCAGCAAGGTTATCTTTATGACAGCAGGGTCACTATAGTGTCAACTGATGGGGTATAACATATCACCAAAATGATAAGAAACAGGGATTTTTCTCACTGAATACTTGGGACATGACCAATTAAACTAGGGAATCTTGGGTGAGGCAGCCACAGGCCTTGAGAAAAAGGAGAATGGTTTGTCCCCAGTGGCTCCTGTTTTAAATGACAGTCAGGTTCTAGCACGCTGCTAAGGCTGGCTGGTGGTGTTTAACTCCTGAAAGAGCACCAGCCCTAGCCAGGAAGACTACAGTCAATAAGATGCTTAATTAGGTCACCAGGTGACTTGATCAGATGTTGATTGGTATCTTACCCAGGGTCCTTGTGACTGGCATTAGAAGCCATGCAGGCAGCTTTATTCTAGATAACACTCCAGTTTTTCATGTCTGTGTGGAACTAAGGCCATGCTTTTTGCACATATTCATGCACACATAGTCCAATGCTAAAAACAGGTACTGACTTGACACAGGTTTTCAGATCACAACACAAACAGGATCTAAGGCCCAGAGTCAAGAGGTAACTATGTGAGTCTATGGAATCCAGGCTTATGTACACCAGCCTAGTTACTCTGGCAGCTATTAAGACAGGCTGCTTAGAAACTTTAACCTATACCCTCTAGCTAAAAGCAAAACAGCCTGTTTTGAACTGTCTTGGATCCTGTCTGAATTATCTACTTCATATTTGACACAGACTCACTTACCAGCTATCACGCCTCTGCCATATTTTTCTCCTTCCTGTAGTAAGGTCTGAATCTGTGCCAGGGTCATTCCCAACCTCTCTACCAGCACCTCCTGCCAGGCATCATCTTCCCAGTCCCGGTGAGCAATGTGGATGGCGATGGTACATTTCTGATGGCTCCTCAACAGGGGACGCCAACGAGTCTCAAGAGTCTTGACACCATTTAAGATGAAACCAGCATAGGGCTGCCGGAAGGAGAGGCAGGAAAACTTCATTTTCCTCAGTCTTTGAGCCTAAACACAAAAGCATATCACAGCTCAGCTCTTCAGGCTCATGTCCATTAGGCCTCATGTCCATTAGGCCTCACCTTCCCCAGATGTTTCTCATGTGCCCCCAAACTCCACTGAACTTGATGTGCTGCTTCCTGTTACAGGTTAATGGTGGCCTGCCCAATGTTAGGACCAAAGCCAATGGCTGGAATTAGGATGATGCATGGTCCATTGTCGTCTTTGGGGAGCTCACAAAATAGGACAGAAACAGCTATAGAAAGGTACCAGGAGAACAGTGTGGTCAGTGCTGACAGAGGTCACTAGGCCCTAGCGGATCACATAGGAGGGAAGGCCGTCTTGACCTAGTCAGGCTTCACATCTGAGTAGGCTGGCTTTAGCACAGAGGGACTGTCTTAGCTTTCCTACTTTTTCTTCCTATGTCACTGTCACCAAGACTCTTTGCTTCCTGACCCTGTCATTATAGCTCATATAGGTCTAAAACTGTCCAACTCCAATTTGAGCTAGTGAACACCAATCCTTGAAATGTAAACTTGATTTACTTTTGAAATCCCCTTTGATCTCAAATAGCCTCATCTGTGTCTCCTCCTGGGTCTTGTGGGTGCCATGCTTCTCAAGCCCCTTGTCATATCTCATGACCTAAGCCTAAGGAAGTGAATGATGACACTAAGCACTAGGGCGCCAATACTCATACACCGTCTATGTTCTAGTTCCTAGGAGAGAAGTATCTTTGCATAGTGAATTGCATCCTCAAATGACCCAGCACAGTCAGTATGCCTATTAGGATCCCTGTATAGATGATGGAAAAAAGATGCTGAGTGAGAAAGCAATGGCCTAGGGTGGCAATGACGTGATTTTGCACATCTCATATCCAGTTCCTTGCAGTCTTTGTGTGTCCCTTGTGAAAGACACACTGTGCCTTAGGAACTAATGGGTCATGCTGATAGAGCCATGGCCATAAAGTCAGAACCTCAGCTCAGTCTTAGCATACCACCCAGCTTCCATTTGCATGTGACTGTAAGTACAGCACATGAAGTGCCAAGAACACGTTACCTGGGGACACAGCCAAGGGTGACCATTTTCAATATTGTGACAGCAGCAAAAACAGGGGCACTGAGAACAGGGCTCTATCTTGGCTCTGCTGTCCACTGATGAACTGCCCCCTCCATTCTGTTTTTTGCCTTCCTGATCCTTCTTTAAATACAAAACCTTAGTCTCATGGGTATCCTTTAGTTATAAGACATGGCCCTTCCAGGATAAAAGCAGCCTGTCATTCATACCTTTCTCCAGTCACATTTCAGCTTCTCAAGGCTAGCAACACTCACAGTCCTATTTAGTTTTAAGTGTCAACTTGACACAGCCTAGACTCACCCCAGAAGGGAGTCAATTGAGGGACTGTCCAGATAAGACTAACCAATGTGGACATCTGTTGAGGGAGTTTGTTATATTAATTATTGTAGGAGGATCCAGCCTATTGTGGGTAGTACCACAACAAGGAATGTGATACTGGGCTGTAAATGAAAGCTAGCTAACCCTGAGTCTATAGGCAGGCAATCAAACAGCATTTCTTCTTGATTTCTGCTCCTTGGCTGGGAGTGAGCTTCATGGTCACAAGTAATATTGTGTTGAATAGCATACAGGCCTAGTTTCAAGTTTTTCCTTGAATTCCTGCCCTGACTTCCCCCAGTGATAGGTTGTATCCTGTAAACTAATATTTTCTTTCCATATCAGATTGGCTTGTGGAAGGCTGTCTAGATTATTAATCTCTAGGCAGGTGATCCTGGGCTAAGCATAAGCCCGTGAGTGAGGCAGAAAGCAGTGTTCTTCCTTCTAAGTCCCTGCCTTGACTTTCTTCAATGATGGATTGTGACCTGGAAATACAAGCCAAGCAATGCTCCCTGACCCCACAAGCTTTTTGTCAACATTTTATCTCGGCCAACAGAAATCAAAATATAATATTTTCCTACATTGCTTTTGGTCATGGTGTTTGTCATATCAACAGAAGAAACTAGAACACTAAGCCAGTTCTTTGTCACTGAGGACTAGCCTATAACACTCATTCTAAGTCCTAGAATCTAGGACCTCTGTTCTGCCAGTCTGCTTTTGCTCAGCATCACTGTCTCTCCATTCCATGAGTGGATGGTTCTGCCTCTGAGAACAGTGACTGCACACTTTTTTTTTTTTTTACCACACAATTAAAGTCTCGTGGTGCTAAATAAACATCTTAAACTTTATCCACGTGTTTATGCTATCTAACCATGGGCACTGTTCCCATGGCCTGTGCTTCCACACCCTTGGTTTGACCTTGCCCTTTCATGGTCAGCAGCAGCATTTTTATGCCCTCAGTAACTGTGTGCAGAAGGGGGTGGCTACTGACATGGTTGTGTCACCACACACTACTCAGGTATCTGGAAGCAGGAGATTCCATTTCCCTGGATCTGCCCCCCCTGCAGAGGTCACCAGGAAGTTTCTGAGCAGGAGCCCAGGGTTCCTGCCACACATCCATAGTCCTGTATAAGCACATCTCAAAGTAGCTCCTTGTCTGCAAAGGGATGAATACTACTGTGAGAGTCAAAGCTATAGGTTTTAATTACTCTGTCTAAGAGACCCATAAAACAAACAAACAAACAAACAAACGAAAAGCCTCTAACTCATAAGCTCTTTGCTCAAAGACAGGTTCTTTCTGATATGCTGGAGGCTGTTCATATAAGATAATAAGCCACGTATTTCCAATTCTTTAAACAAGTTTGCTTGATCCAACTGTACCAGATATACTTGGTCACAGATAGGTGAAAGATGTGTAGTCAGGAAGTAAGTCAGGAGGTATGATTGACATGGATTGGAAAAGGTGTGAGATCTGTAGCCTTATGTGTTCACCTTTGAAGCCTCTGCAAAATGTCTCTTGTTGCCATTTTCTGGAACCCTGGAATGGACCTGGCCAGAGTCCATTATCTTGGCCAGCTTTTAGTTAAAGCTTGCTTCAAATCTGGCTCAAAATTGTGGTAGTGGTCTTACTTTCACCAGGTGGTATGAACAACTTTTATACCCTGGCCCCTGAGATACAGGCCACTCCTCTCAACACATGGGGGTGGGGAAATTGCTTGACATTTAAAGAAGACAGACAGTAGAAACTTCACAAAAGAACCTGCAAAATGTTGCTACAAAATGTCCACCACCTAACCTTCCTTAATCAACCTCAAGAAATCAGAGCTAGAGTTAGGACTTTTAAGATGAGAAATGGCTGGGTGTGACCCACACTTCCTTGTCTGGGGGCAGCTCTCCACAGAGCTCTTGCATTGTGGAAGGACCCAACATTGTTGGGCTTCTCCACTGATTCTTCTCTTCATCACAGATTTGCCAGTGCATTGGTGTCAATTCAGTGTCTGGCCCCAGGCTTGCCACCTGGTCCTCTGGATGCTGTTCATGCACTGCCTGGGTTTTGACAGAGAAAATGTCATGGGAAAGCACATATGGGTCCCAGGACACCAAACACTTTATCTGTGCAATCCAACAGTGGGCAACCAAAGTAAGTTTTAGCACAAGAGTCATTTCCTGGCAGCTTTCCCTTCCCCTAAAGGCTAAGGTACTTGAGGATGTGTCAGCAAGGCCACAGAAGCACAGCAGGAGTAAATGCCTCACTGACATCCCTTTCATGAGAGCATAGCAGTCTGGGTGAGTCTGGGGACAGCCCATAGTGGGCCATGCTCAGCAAGCCAATGGTGGCTCACTGTTGCTTTGGCTTTAGAATCTGCTCTGTGATGGTGAGTTGGTCAGTTGATAGGGTCATTATTTAGCTGTATCTTAGCACCTTTACACCCTCACCCTGGAGCCAACAGTATTCACACCCTCCTCCCCAAAGGGAGAAGTCCATTTGGAATATACACCTCTCCCCTGCCCTAGGTATGGGCTTCTAGTGCTTTGGGGTCTGAAACCGGGTTCTGGTACCTCAGCTTCAGGTTTGTTAGCACAGCCTAAATTTCCAGGTCTACTAACTCATTGGCAGCTAAGAGTTCTTGGCACTTCAAAGACTTTTCAATGGAAAACAAGCAAGGTATACCAAGACAGTGGCCTATAATAGTTTATATTCCATTCCATATACCAAGGCTGCTTGTGTGGCAACAGGGCCATCATGATTCACTTGTTGGAATCCAAGGGCAGCATTGTCACCAAAATGATGACAGGAAACAAAACATGGATTCTTCTCACTGAGCATTGAGGACCTGACAGATTGCACTCTGAAAATCTGGCTTGAGAGGTGAGGGGAAGGGAGCCTGAAAAGGAAGGCTTAGTTTCCTCAAACCTGTACATGAAACTGTAGCTAAGGAGATAGTTATGCAAAGAAAATATCATTCTTTTTCTCTTGTATCCTGCATGCTTGTTCTAATAACTATGCCACTTAAAGAAACTGATTATCTGCCTAGATACATGCTGCTCCTTGTGGTCCTTGACCCACAAGAAAGGAACCTCCCACTGCTCTGATTAGCAGATCAAGCCCTAAGGGCAGCACTCATTTCTGTTCCTCATGAGACCTTCCCTCCTAGCTCTTCTGGAGAGCCAATTGTAGCCAGAATGCAGTTAGTCATATCATATCAGTTAGACAGTCACGGCTGTACATTTTTTAGTTAGTATCACTGAGTCAGGATTACTGGGAACCCATATTCAAAACTGGAGTCAGAACAAATTGGCTAGTGGGTACCAAGATGGACACCTGGCATAAAACTGAGTTTCTTTAGCCATCACATTCTCCATGGGACTAGATTAGTAACAAGAATTGCTAAATGGTCTTATTATTAAAAAGAAAAAAAAACCAACCTGGAGCCTGATATTGGGGTGAAAGCTGAAAGTTCAAAGAAGCAGAGCAAGCCACAGCCACTTCATCTTACCTCACCAACTTCTCAGCCTAAAAGAACTCCACCAAAAAGGGCTTCTAGCTGAAAGGGATGCTTCTGCCGAAAAGCCTTTAGGTCCTGTCTCCTCATGCCTTATATACCTTTCTCTGCCCAGCCACCACTTCCTGGGATTAAAGGTGTATGCCACCACTGCCTAGATCTGTTTTCTCTCCTAGACTGAGTCAATCTCATGTAGTACAGGATGGCTTTGAACTCACAGAGATCCACACAGATCTCTGCCTCCCAAGTGCTAGAATGAAAGGTGTATGCCACCACTGCCTGAGTTCTATGTTTAATCTAGTGACTTGTTCTGTTCTCTGGTCTTCAGACATATTTTATATCACCACAATATCATACAAATCAATTCATTGATTCACATTTATATAGGGCTTAAAGATGATATGTTTATTGTGTTGCCCTTTTTTATACATATAAGTTGCCAGTTTATGATACAATGGCCTATTAACATCCAGATGTGACAGAAGGACATGATTTTAGTCCACACCATTCCCCACTGGTTCTAGGAAATAGATTTGGGGGATTCAGTTGTAGGGTCCCTGGTATCTACAATGTTTGACAGTGATATTTACAAATGATGCATAAAAATAGGATGCAAAAAGCAGTGAGTATAGTGATATTTTATTTGTATTGAAATGTGATTTTATTTGTATATCAATAAAGTTGCCTTGGGGTCAGAGCAAGCCATAGCAGAATCTGGGCAGTGGTGGTGCATGCCTTTAATCTGAGCACTTGGGAGGCAGAGCTAGGCAGGATCTCTGTGTGTTCAAGGAATAGCCAGCATGGCTACACAAGCCTTTAATCTCAATACCAACCATAGAGGACCTGGAGGTCTGTACAGACAGGCAGTGACAAGGAGGTCATGTGGCTGGGTTTACAACCAATGAGAAAGCAAAACAGAAAGTCTATAAAAAAGAAAAAACACACAGAAGTAGGTCTCTTGTGGAGAGGAAAGACAGCAGAAGCAGTGAAGGGTAAGGTTTTCAGCACTCAGCTATTGCTCTGACCTCTTGGCTTTTAACTCTGCAATTGGATCCGTGTTTCTTATTTAACAAGACAATTACATCTACATTTAGCACTAATGTGGCAAGAATTCATTAAAAAAACTGCTTGGCTTGGCAGAGGGTCCAGATTCCTGCCTGGGCAGGCCCAACTCCCTAGCTCAGGCCTAGCTTGGGCCTAGCTCTGCTTAGGACTAAGGCCCAACCTACCTTAGCTATAAGCAGTTACCATCGCAGCTGGAGTTAATTGCTTAAAAAGCCGGTGCTACGAACAACTCAGGTCTGCAGGAGCTACCCCTAATTGTAGTAGCTACAAGCAACTGCAGATAGGCTGCTTTTGGCTGAAACGCCAGTGCACATGGTCGGTTGGAGCTTAAGGCTCGACTCAGCTCAAGCAGGAACACTTGGTTGGATTCAAGCTTTTAGTCAGAACGTGGCAAAGCTTTCTTGCTCATTCTCACTCTGTCTTTCTGTCTCTGTCTCTCTCTGGATTCTCACTTCGGACCCTAGGTAGCTGTTTTGAAATTCGCTCAGATTTCTACTGTTCTAGAAAGAATTGGTAAGTCAATTATATCAGATATTTTAAAGGAAACTATTTAAAAGAGATTTTTTTCCACATTAAAAAAAAATGGGTTTTATGTGTGCATTGAAAGAAAATTGAGCTTTGTATGAAATTTTAGGCAGTCTGACAATAAGAGAAGATTAATGTTGATCAAATTAAGTACATTATTATTCTTCTTATCCTTACTTTACAATTTAAAAAGATAGTCAATTTAAGTGCCAGGATAAAAATTTTAGAAAAACCTGTTAAACCTGTTAAAATTAATTATAGAGAAATTCAGATTCAGACAGAAGAAATTAAAAGAGAAGTTGTTTCAGGATTGGATTATAAGGATACACAAAGAAAGCCTGTTTTCACACAATAACCCTTAATTTATCCAGGAACCATAAAACAGCTACCTGGTCAAGTAAATACACAAAGTATTTGGACTCCAGTTGAAATGTTAGACTTACAAAGGATTAAGGAGGTAATAGTATCTTATGGCATGCATTCCCATATGTAAAGCAAATGTTAAACTCCTGGTCAACTTATAATAGGATTATACCACAGGACTGGTGGGAGCTGGCACATGCTGTTCTGGAACCCAGACAACAGCTCTAGTGGCAAAAGTGGTTCAAAGAGGAAGCTAAAAACATAGCAAAACAATGGATAAAGGTATACAAGTCTTCCAGGATCAGCTTAATGGAGAAGGTCAATATGCTGCAGTACAAACCCAAAGTTTATATGATATCCAAACTCTAATTCTATGTCAAATGGCAGACTTGAATGCACGGGAAAGAGTAGAGGAACCAGGAAAGAAAACTGAGTCATTTACAAAGGTTATATATGGCCCCAAAGAATCTTTCACAGATTTCTTACAAAGACTGGCTTCAGCAGTAAATAGAATGGTCCCAAATTCAGAAGCTAGCCAGATAATAATTGAACCTTGGAATTTTGAGAACACAAATGCAGAATTCAATAGAATAATCATACCGTTAAAGGCAAGATCTGCTCGCTTGGAAGATTGGATTAGATAGAGACACAGTTTTTGTTGAGGCTCATGATCATGATAATATGTGGGTAGGAGAAGCAATTTCAAGAGGGTTGAAGAATGTCAGATGTTGTGGATGTGGAAAGCAAGGACATTTGAAAAGGGACTGTAAACAGGGCACTTCTAGAAACAATGTTTCTTCAAGGAACAATGGCAACAGAATGCCCCTTCCTTCTAGAGTATATAGAAGGTCTGGTAAAGGAAGATACTGGACCAAAAAATGTAGATCAACAAGGGGCAGACAAGGTAATACTTTGCCTCAGTCTTTGGGAAACTCCCAGAGAGGCCTCAGGCAGGCCCCTACAGTGAATCCAGTTCAGACCTTTCCTGAAATTGTAGAGGAGACCCCTACTCAGAGCAGTTAAATAACCAAATGCCTATTGGAATTAACCAGGCTACTCAGAGTAATGAAATAACAGAGACAACAGAAAACTCAGCAGAAACCATAAAAAATTTTTGGGAAAATTCTATAAATGAACAAAGACCAAAATTAACAATAAAAATAAATGGTGTTTTGTTGTCTGGTCTGGTAGACATAAGTGCTGATGGGACCATAATTGCACCAGAATTTGGCATCCATCTTGGCCTCTTCTAGAGGTAAATGTTCAACTGTTAGGAATTAGAACATTATCTCAAGTCAAACAGAGTGCAAGATGGTTTGAATGTATGTATAGGCCCAGAAGGACAGAGAGGCAAATTAAAACCATATGTGGCTAACATAGCTATGAACCTGTGGGTTCAAGACCTGTTACAACAATGAAATATTCAGATTAACATCCCTCCAACCTCAGAAATAAATCATAAACTAGCACATGTTTCTGAGAGAAATAACAGAAGTTATTATTCTAATGAGTGGTCATCAGCCATCCATATTATACAAGAAAAGGGCACAAAAACTGATGATCTTCTAAAGACACCAACAGCTCCTCCTTTAAAATGGTTAACAGACAAGCATGTATGGGTTCATCAATGGCCTTTAACAACAGAGAAACTCCAAGGTTTAGAAGAGCTGTTAGAAGAACAGTTAAATGCTCAGCATATTGAAGAATCTACCAGCCCTTGGAATTCTCCTGTATTTGTTATTAAAAAGAAATCTGATAAATGGAGAATGGTAACAGACCGGAAAGCAATTAAAGTAATTCAGCCAAAGGGCTCTCTATAATCTGGAATTCCTTTGCCTACTCTGTTAGAGAAAGATTTGCTTTCTTGGTGCCTACTTACAATGATTCTCAACTGATTAAAAGATTTCAATGGAGAGTACTCCCACAGGGAATGATGAATAGCCCAACCCTGTGCCAATATTTTGTACAACAGCCCTTGGAAGTGATACATAAAATTTTTCCTAAATCTATAATTTATCATCATATGGATGATATTTTCCTAGCTAACTCAAATGCAGATACTTTAGAAAGAATGTTTGAAGAAGTAAAGAAAATATTGCCTTGCTGGGGATTTCAAATTGCTCCTGAAAAGATACAAAGAGGAGATTCTATTAATTATTTAGAATATAAAATAGAGCTACAAAAAATTAGACCTCAAAAGGTGCAAATTAGGAGAGATTGACTACACACTCTTAATGACTTTCAAAGATTTTTTTTGAGAAATTTCTCATCTATGAACTATTGTTGGGATAAAAAATGATGAACTGAATAATTTGTTCAAAACCTTAGAAGGTGACAAGGAATTATATAGTCCAAGAGAATTATCACCTGAAGCTCAGAGAGAATTGGCCTTGGTAGAAAAGAAAGTACATGAAGGACATGTAGATCGTATTGATCCAAAGCTGGATTGCATTTTGGTTATTTTACCTTCTAGGCATTCTCCTATAGGAATATTAATGCACAGAGAAGATATTATATTGTAATGGATATTTTTGCCAAATAAACCAAATAAAAAATTTAAAACTTATGAGGAAAAAAATCTCTGACTTAATTTTGAAATGAGCATTGAGACTTAGTCAATTAGTAGGAATAGACCCAGAAGAAATTATTGTACCTTTAACTAACGAGGACATTGAAAAATTATGGACAGAAAGTGAACCTCGGCAAAGAGCTCGCAGTAATTTTTGGGAGAAATTAACAGCAAATATCCCATAAGCAATAGAAGTGATCTTATAAAGTGAGCTGATTGGATCTTGCCTCGAATTGTACAGGGAAAAAAAACATATCTGGCGTTCGGACATTTTATACAGATGTCAACAAACAAGAAAAGGCAGGTTACAAATCAGAAAATTTAAGTAAAGTGGTTCAAAGTCCTTATAATTCAGTTCAAAAATTGGAATTTTTACTCTTCTGTTGGTATTCATGGATTTTTCAGAACCTCTCATCATAGTTACTGACTCTCAGTATGCTGAAAGAGTGGTATTACAAATTGAGACTGCAGAATTTATCCCTGATGCTTCAGAATTAACTTCACTATTTATTAAATTACAAGATGCAATCAGGAAACGGCATCATCCTTTAGGTATAACTCACATCCTATCCCATACTGGTCTGCCAGGCCCTGTATCACAAGGTAATGATGAGATTGATAAATTATGGATAGGAAATGTGCTGGAGGCCTCAGAATTTCATAAAAAATACACCATGTCAATAGTAAAGGTTTAAAAAAGGATTTTTCCATTACATGTCACCAAGACAAGGAAATTTTAAAGAAATGTCCTACTTCTTCCTTCTACAATCAGATGCCATTACCAGCATGATGTAACCCAAAGGGTACTCAGAGGAATGAAATCTGGCAGATGGATGTGTTTCACTTTGCGGAATTTGGAAAATTGAAATATGTACACCATACCATTGATATTCCTTCAGGATTTCAATGGGTGCCTGCTTTGAGTTCTGAAAAAGCTGATTCTATAATCACTCATTTGCTAGAAGTTATGGCCATCATGGGTATACCTGCACAAATTAAAACTGACAATGCTCCAGCATATGTCTCTACTAAAATGAAACAGTTTTTTTGCTTATTATAATATAAAGCATATTACAGTTATACCACATAATCCTACAGTCCAAGCAGTTATAGAAAGATCCAACAGAACTCTAAAGGACATGATAAATAAACAGAAAGGGGTAGCAACACCCCCCAGAAATAGACTGCACAATGTTCTATTAACTTTGAATTTTCTCAATGCTAATGAGAAAGGAACACCAGCTGTAGAGAGACATTTGATAATAAAAAAAATAAAACAAAAAACTACAGAATTAAATCAGCCTATATACTTCAAGGATGTGCTGACCTCAGAATGGAAACCAGGATATGTTTTACATTGTAGATGAAGTTTTGCTTTTGTTTTTGCGGGAGAAGATAAGCTGTGGGTACCATCAAAATTGATAAAGGTTTGATTTGAACAAGAGAGATCTCTTAATTAGAGGAGGTGATAGTTCATCAACCAACATGACCATCCAGTTTAAACTCACTTATACCATTAATACATGCCTTTTCATTTAATCAGATGTAACTTGCCAAAAGGGAACCCCCCCAAAAAATTCATCTTGGGGAAGAGTTTTTGTTTTTGTCTTTTAGGAGAATGAAGGCTAAGGAATCCAAAGAACACTGGACAAATGAGACAACTGAAGATAAGGGACAAATCATCTATCCCAGGAAAAAGAGTAAAATGGCCTATTGGTATATCATCTACAAAATTTCATAAATCTTCCTAAATGTTTGTTTCTGCTCTTCTCTAAAAAAAGTAACACTATTGGTTCTTATATTCCTAGTTCAATTAAAATTTAAACCTGACTTTGGAGTTGGAGAATGGCTCTCTCCTTTGAACTCAAGCATGTTGTTAAAAGGAAAATGCAAACTCCCTGTATCATACCAGAAGAAAGATCAATCTTCTGACATGGGACAGGAGAAAAACCAAATTAATTAAGGGACTATTCTATTATGAATTTCAATTCTTTGATTCTATTCTGATTCTTTAAACTTTCCTTAAAATATGAAATTCATATCAAAATTCACAAGATATATATATATATATATATATATATATATATATATATATATATATATATATAAAACTTTGTTAAGATAATAATGGTCATATAGAGAGTAATAATTAATTCTAGAGAAAATACTTCAATTAGCTGCCTATACATGTCTTTATGTTCGAGTCTCTTATCAGTTTTCTCCAGGCCTAACATCAACTGAAATCTCCAGGAAGTAGATGGAGTCCCACAATGACAATTCCACATGGACAATAATAATATCACTAAGCTGACAAACATCATCTACAAATCAGCTTTGGACTACAAAGTGCTTATACCAATTCTGAGATGGCTAGCTGAGATGATCGAGTTTCAAAGACTACTTGAATAAGGACGTGAGATAAACCCTGAAATTTGAAATCATGGATAACAAAGAATATAGTTACCTTTCCTACAATTTGACAATTAACCCAAATTTTTCTTTTCAAAATAAAGATACCTTCGCGCACACCCAGCAGGAAGCAATTTTAAGAATATGACGCCCACATTCCCAAAGGGGTGGTGTGGGGCAGGTAGTTTTTTTTTTTTTTTGGTCTTTTAATGTGTTTTGGGTCTGGAATAGTTTTCATTGTTTAGGAGGGTTGGTTACAAGTTGTTGTTAAGGGTTAGGAAAAGGGCTAGGCAAAGGAGATTAGATTTAAGGTGCTTGTTTAAAAAAAAAGAGAGAGAGGGAAAAAAGACAACTAGTTTTAAATACTTTACATTGGATTGGATTGTTTTATATTGTATACAAATTATATATATACATATAATATATATATTGAGTTTGAGATTGAGATTGTTACACTATGCCATACACATATTTCCAATCTTGCTCAAGATATTGTACTTATACCATTCATTTAAAAATGTAATGCCATTTGCTAATCCTTGAATGTCTTTATTACCAGCTATTAGGATATATAGAAATGAAAGTTAGTACTTAGACATTACAATCGAACTTTTAGTCATATTAGATATGTTTTCAAGATCAAACAAATATATTTTAAATAGACAGGTCATCTTCAAACCCTTCAGAGATCTACAGAATATGGCATTTAAAATGTTTTAATAGCTTAGGAATTTCTCTTTTTTGTTATGACTATGAGACATATTGGCTCCTGGCAGTACCAATCTACTTCAGGGAAAATATGGGCATTGAAGAAACCACATATGGAGATAACTTTCATTGTGGCAAAAGTTAGCCACTGGACAACAAAGTATCCTCAAATCAACTGCTGACAAACAGGACAGACAGGACATGAAACAAAGGACTACCGATTCTTGCCAAAATAAGTGTGGTTGTGGTTTTAACAAAAGGCATATTCTGAAGTCAGGACAATATGGCACCATCCCTGAAGTGAGTGGCCAGCTTTTCTTAACTTAAATTATCCCATCTACCTTTTGCCTCTTAATTCTGTAAATCTTACCCTTACTCCATGGCTTGCTCTGTAGCTGGGTAGGTAGCCCCTGACATCCTCCCCCTTCTCTGCATGCTAGATCTCTCCTCCCAGATTTCTCCTTCTATATATTCTTTCTGCTTGCCAGCCTCATCTACCCTTTCTCCTGCTTCACTATTGGCCATTCAGGTCTTTATTGGAACAGTCAGGGGTTTTAGACAGGCATAGTAACACAACTTCACAGAGTTAAACAATTGCATCATAAACAAAAGTAACACACCTTGAAATGATATTCCCCCAACAAACAGGTGTTTATAATGCTGAAGTAGCCCTGTAGGCCAGCATGAGCTTTGTTGTGTGTCATTTGTCCATTTTGCCAGAGAGAAGGGAAGTGACTCCTTTTGGTAGATGGGAACTAGTTTCCTTTGCGCCTAACATCCCAACCTTTTATTAATCAAAAGGAGCAATGTGGTCATTTCTCTAACTGCTTCTCAGCTGAAATTAGGGTTAGTATTGGCAGCAGTGACTTCAACAGGCAGGGCATTCAGGGGATCTAAGACATCTCTATTCTAATGCAAGCTTACAGAGCTGCAATACTTTCACACTACTAAGGTGACCCTTCCTCCTTTGTGTTTCCTTTGGCCTGGCCATCTCTGTCAGCACAATCTTTTTGTTGTTGCTGTTGTTATTGTTTAATTATATTTGTGTATTAATTTTACATATCAGCCACGGGTTCCCCTGTCCTCCACTCTCCCACCCCCACCCCTGCCTTCTCCCTAGCCCCTCCCCTCCATTACCATCTCCTCCAGGGCAAAGACTCACCTAGGGATTCAGTTCCACCTGGTAGATTGAGTAAAGGCAGGTCCAGTCCCCTCCTTCCAGGCTGAGCAAAGTGTCCCCCCATATGCCCCAGGCTCCAAACAGCCAGCTCATGCACTAAGGACAGGTCTGGGTCCCATTGCCTGGGTGTCTCCCAAACAGTTCAATCTATTCAATTGGCTCACTTATCCAGAGGACCTGATCCAGTTGGGGGCTCCACAGCTTTTGGTTCATAATTCATGTGTTTCCATTAGTTTGGCTATTTGTCCCTGTGCTTTTTCCAGTGTTGGTCTCAACAATTCACACTCTTATAGCACTATCTTGTTTGTGTCTTTATCTAGATGCCACCATCCTATCCAGTGACACTCCCTGAATTGCAGACTCAGGTACAAGTCAGCCAAACTCAGTTCTTGCATTGGGCCTGCCATTAAGAAAAAAAAGCCATTGACCTCAAAGGCATAAACAGCAGCTCATCCATGTTGGTGGAGTTTCAGGGCACACAGGGGCTATAACTAGGACCTCACTGAGCTCACAGTCTAAGGGCAGAGAGGGGAAGAGCCATGTGGTGCAGCACCTGAGTAGTGTAAGGTCACACCACTAGGACACTAGCCAGTAGGCAAGTGTCAGAAGAGCAGATCTTCTTAAGCTTGCTCTCCACCCTACCAGGCAGAATGCTTTGCTGAGAGTGTGAAAATATTGCTGCTTCTCATGAAAGGACAGCCAAGTTTGGAGAAACCAAGGATATAGAATGGTACAGAGGGTCAGATAGGACACAGACTCTGGAGTCTAGTTTAGATTATTTATTTCCCATCATGAGATTTATCTTTTTTGATACCAAAAATAGATTTATCCTTAGAAAAAATATTTTTCTACTGTTCTCAGTGGTCTGTGAGTTCATAAACGAGGGCTATTCTTTATGGGCTCACAGATTACACACTTGTAATCTGAGGAGCCTTCCTGCTCTTCTTCATCAGGGGATTCATTTGTTGGCCTTTCTAAGAGGGCAGACAATAGGATAGAACAACAGTTGTTATACAGAGACATCATAGAACCCAAAATGGGGTATGATGAGCTATCACTGGGCACTTCTTCTATGCCCTGAATTCGAGGAGCAGTTGGAGGCACACATATAATATTGCTTGAGGTGTTTTCTCCAGTTGGGTTACTTGACTCCCCAGGAGACTGCCTTTCTAGGGAACATCCAGGAATAGTTTTCATAGCCCATACAGTAGAGAATACAAAGCCCTGATTTCCTTTGGGTGCCTGGTCGTCAGAGCTTTTCTTCTTGGACTCTTCACTATCTTCCTCAGGTTTATGATAGAATCGTGGAGAACATCTGGTAGGTAACTTCTTTTTTTTGGAAATTGGCTCTTGAGCAGATCTAGGCAGAATAGGTACACAGATAGCCTGGTGGGTAACATTTCCTAGGTCTTCTTTTCCCCAGATATACTTAAGGAGTCCAGGCTTATCTCTCTGAAAGTTGAAGTTGCGGTACATCTGAAACAAAATGAATATTTTAGCTATCCTGAAATGAAACATAGGTTGATCTCCACAACCCTTTCTACCACCAGTTGCAGTGTCTTAATTTGTGATGAAAAATAACTTGAGTTGGAAAGGATCCTTATGCCTTGTGGCAGGATATCATTAAAGATAAACAGTATGTAAATTAAGATTGTAATGTACATGTGTCACGCACACACACACACACACACACACACACACACGCATGCACACACACACGTGCATGCACCATTATCTAGCATCTCATAGCCATTCTTCTTGTTTGAAGACTTTTGGGTGGGCCCTATTTAAGAAAAAAGCCATTATATCAAAGTCTACATTTTGACCCTTTAGTGAATAGCATCTCTTGCTAAAATAGTTATCTTTGGAAGTAAAGAACTGACAACATTTGTGGCATGGGCTGGAGAGATTGAATATGCTTCTGTTATTAAAAATAGGGCAAAAATACTTTGCATGTTACCATTATTCTCCTGTTTTCTCCAGAGGAAACCACAGAGGTCTCATGGCATATCTTCCTGAACCCATACATGTTGAGCTGGCGAATAAAACTCTTCAAGCTGTCTGTTTCAAATATCTTCTTTGCCCCCTTGAGGTGAAGGACCTCTCTCTGGAAAAGGTCTACCTCAATCATTATGGTGTCTCCTTCCTCAGTCCACTTCACAGACTTGAATGCCTCATTCTGCACGATGGTCCAGAGCTTCCTGGGGAAGGGCAGACTGAGGATGTTGGTGTTATCTTCCTTACTGGCTGTATGTTGGCTTTGGTCTTCAGGTGGGGGTCGCTCTTCAAAGGCTGGATCTTGTATCACATCTTGATCATCTTGCCTCACAAGACCCTCTCTTGAATCTGCTTCTGAATCAGGTGAAGAGTTAGGGATGTCCTTGCTTTCAGGCTCTCGATTAACACCTGGGCTCACATTGGTTTCACAGTCCTGTTCTACACTCTGACTAGCCATGATGCTACACTATCATCAGGAGTGTTCTGAACAGCAGACCACAAGTCCCTGTCCTAGCAAGTCAGTGTCTTTAGTTCCAGTAGGAACACCTAATAAATAGTGACTATAAAGTTCTAGATTCTTAGAAGACAACTGTTGAAGTCATCATTCTCTTTGTTTGTCATGTGATGTCACTAAGATGTCTCACAGTCAGTCTGGAGAGGGAACCCAGGCCAAGTATATGTGGTAAGTGGATAGATAGGTGAAAAAGCCTCAGGTCTTCTCTTTCCTATGCCAAAACATGCTGCAAATTCTCATAAAAAGTGTCCTGTCTGATGATACATATTTTGTCATGGTTTCTGTACAAGTTGAGAAGCAGATAAACCTTTGCTTCTCTCAATCCTCAGGATGGGGGATGGTTGTTGCTACTCTCTCTGTTTAGCTCAAGGACCTGCCCTTAGTTAGTACAACTGTGGGTATTAGCATTCATGAGTTCCTCTCTCTCTCTCTCTCTCTCTCTCTCTCTCTTTCTCTCTCTCTCTCTCTCTCTCTCTCTCTCTCTCTCTATATATATATATATATATATATATATATATATATATATATATATATATATGATAGAACCTCTTAGGCAGAGTGGTCTAACCTTGATTTTACCTTCTACTTGTCCCCCACCTCACCCCTATCTCAGTCTTGCATTGTTTTTATGCAACTGTTCCTCTGGAGGATTGTGTCTCTTTATATAGATCTTAATAAGGAATGCATGTCCCTATAATCTGATCTGTTTATTCCTTGAGCAATACTGTGTGCTCAAGTAGGAGGTGGACACATTCCTCTGGTTACTCAGTGGTAGGATTATTCTAAGTACTGTTGTTTAATTAAATGGCCACATATTCAGTGGTACTTTGAATTTCCATGAACTCCTGGCTTGCCACCAAATCACTTTGTTCTTCAGATCAAAACAGAATTGCCAGTCACTCTATTTCTTTCCTCTAAAAACCGTTTTCATAGTCCATGACAGTAATTTTTATATTATGAAATTACATCATTTCCCCATTGCCTTTACCTCCAGCCCTTTCTATGTACCCCCTTCTTTCCTCTCAAATCTGTGACCTCTTTCTTTGATTGTTATTATGCACTTAAAGTTACATATATATATATATACATAAATATACAAATACAACCATATGATTCCATTTAGTACTGCTAGCATGTATATATATATTTTTTGTTGTTGTTTTTGTTTGTTTGTTTGTTTTTCGAGACATGGTCTCTCTGTGTAGCTTTACACCTTTCCTGGAACTCGCTTTGGAGACCAGGCTGGTCTTGAACTCACAGAGATCCACCTGGCTGTGCCTCCCGAGTGCTGGGATTAAAGGTGTGCACCACCACCACTCGGCAGCATGTATGTGTTTTTAAGGCTGACTGACTTAGTATTGATAACCAATTAGAGGCTTATTCCTGGTGAATGGCAATTCACAAATTCTCAGCATTCCTTAGTTGCCTATAGTTCTTTGTCTAGGGGTAGGGCTCTGGTGAAATTTTCCCCTTCCATGTTAGCATATCTATTGGTATTGTCCTTGTTCAGGTCTTTGTAATCTGGTTTTCATAGGATCTCTTTTGAGGAAAGCTTCTATCAGTTTAGCTAGACACAACCAAAATAAGTCCTAGTGTGCGTTTGAAAATCATCTGTAGCATGAATCTTAAAAGGTCTTATTAAATAAAAACAAACCCTGAGCCAGGTATTGGGATGAATGTTGAAAGATCAGAGAAACAGAACCAGCCACAGCTAACCTTACCTTGTCAATTCCTCAGATGATCTTGTTTCCTCAAACTGAAAGCCTCTGAATCCTCATCCAAACAGATCTCAGCTGTACTGCTGCTAAAACTCTACAAGCTTAACCAGGCTCTAGTTCCTGGTCCTTACACCTTATATACCTTTCTGCTTCCAGCCATTAATTCCTGGGATTAAAGGCATGTGTCCCTATGCCTGGCTATTTACAGTGTGGCTTTGAACTCACAGAGATCAAGACAGATCTCTGCCTCCAAAATGCTAGGATTAAAGGTGTGTATGCCACCATTTTCTGACCTCTGTATCTAGTAGCTGTTCTGTTCTCTGACCCCAGATAAGTGTATTAGGGTGCACAATATATTGGGGAACACAATATCACCACAATCACCTACACATTTGTGATGCCTTAGCTGTGGTAGAAGGTGACCCCTTTTTAAATATATATGTGCATATGTATAAACAAATATGTAAATATAAATAATTATATAATGGATATAAATATGTAAGTATATATATACAACCTTCTGAGTCCATTTAATGTTTCTCATATATATTTGGGTTTAGGGCTGACCACTTGGGACTGGAGAACCTATCGGGGTTTGTTCCTGTAGAAGACTGAATCTGCCTCTTTCAGCAACGATTGATTGCCTGTAGTTCTTCATCTAAGTATAGGGTCGTA
This sequence comes from Onychomys torridus, assembly GCF_903995425.1. Lineage (NCBI taxonomy): Eukaryota > Metazoa > Chordata > Mammalia > Rodentia > Cricetidae > Onychomys > Onychomys torridus. The sequence continues at coordinate 47,919,806 of NC_050466.1, forward strand.
TGAGATGTTCCCATGTTGTCATTGTGCTGATCTTATTTAGATGACTGTGCTAGTGTGATTTCATAGGTGTAGATTCCACATAATATACAGAAAACACTATCTTGTAGTAGATATCCTGCTCCTCTGGCTCTTACAATCTTTTTATCCCCTCTTCCATGATGGTAACTGAGCCTCAGCTTGTGTTTTAGATGTGTTTGTTAGGGTTGGCCACTCCATAGTAAGTTGCTCTCTGAATTTTGACCAGTTGTGAATTTCTGTAATGGTCTGTCTTGGAGGGAGCTTAGAGGAGTGTAAGCAGGCAGGGGAAGTAAAGGCTGATTCCCTGAGATGATGGCTTCTTGTTCTCAGAAGAGTCTCAGATACAGCTGGAATACACAGGGGCATATGTAGATGGAACCGGCTTGTTAAATAAGAAACACAGAACCAATTGCAGAATCGAGGTCAGAGCAAGAGCGGAAAACCTTACCCTTCACTGCTTCTGCTGTTCTTCCTCTCCGACAGAGAGCTACCTCTGTGTGTCCTGATATCTTTTTTATAGATTTTCTGTTCTGTTTTCTCATTTGTTGTAAACCCAGCCACATGACCTCCTGGTCACTGCCTGTTTGTACAGACCTCCAGGTCTTCTATGGTTGCTATTGATATTAAAGGCATGTGTCTGCCATGCTGGCTGTGTCCTTGAACACACAGAGATCTACCTAGCTCTGCCTCCCAAGTGCTGGGAATAAAGGCGTGCACCACTACCACTCAGCTTCTGCTCTGGCTTGCTCTGACCTCAAGGCAACTTTATTAACATACAAATAAAATCACATTTCAATACAAATAAAATATCACTATAGGCATAAATGTAGGCAGGATCAGTGTGGGGGAAGGGGAGGATCCAGGGAGTCAATAAATACCCAAGCCAGCATCTGTTTACCAGGCTTCCATCCTTACATTTCACCCATCGTAAAGGGATAAGCCTGTTCCTTTCCCTTTCTCTGTGACTATATCTTCAGTCTTTCCCTGTAGTGGATAGCCATCCCAGCCTTGGCCTGGAAGTTCCAACCCCAATTGAGGCTTCGGTAATGGTCATGCCCACAACGTGGGGCTGAGGTAGGACGCTGAAGACCCAGGATCTAGACGAGAGGCTTCTCTTGGTTCCGAGACCCTGGATGCTGGAGGTAGACTGAGCAGAGTTCTCCAGAGAACACCGTTGGTCTGTGCCATACCTTTGCCAGACCCTGCAAACTTTCCCTTCATTTGTAAGTTACCCCACAAAATAAACCTCCCTTTTAACTACCTGGAGTGGCCTAAATAATTTCACCAATAACTGGCACACAACGTGGGCCAGGCAGGAGAACTCTAACTACAAATGGAGCCCAATGTGTTGGCAAGAGTTTCCGCCTAAAACCTGACAAAAAAAAGATTCTAAAACAGAGCTAAAAACAGCTTCCTAGTTGTCTCTCTCAAGTTAGAGGCAGCCTGCCGGTTTGAGCTACTATGGCGGGTTCCTGGTGTGTGAGTCTGACCTGCAGTGTGGCAGGAATGAGGAGTCTACAAGCTGCTGCATGTAGACTTAGCCTTTGCTAGTTAAAAAAAAAGTTTCTGGGCTATGCACTGCTTTGATAGAACTGCTTCTGATAGTTGATGGTACACATGGCTCCAGACCCAGAGCTGGCAGTAAACTGTACCACCACCACTTTGGGAAGCTGAGGTGGGTGGAGCTAGCAGCCACAGAGGCGTTTCAATCTTACAAAGATGGATATTACACAGAAAATCTTTTTTGTGTTGTCTCTGGGATTTTTAAATGCAGAAAAAGATTTGATCGTAAAAGCTGTTGAGTTAAACACATATGTAAATTTTAAAGGTACCTTGACTTCAAAATTTGGATATAAGGATATGTTGCTTTGGAAAAGAGTCTCTGCTTTTGTTGCCACAGAAAGCCAGAGGCTGTGGATTTGTTCCAGATTAAGATACATCAGGTTTGATCAGCCAAGACCACCTAAAAGGTCTCCGATGACACCATGGCCCAGATGATCCGACATCCAAAATGGTTTCAAGGCAACTGGCTCAGAGGTTTATCCTCATGAACTACTCCATAATCCTAAAATTTCCTTTGTGTCCCCATAAGATACTGCGCCCCCCTCTAGCAGGAAATAGTAAGAGAATCTATACCCACATTCCCAAAATTATCAAGCTGGCTTTGGAGATGGAATTGGCTCACTCCTTCTCTGAACCCAGACATATTGCTAAAAGAAAAGGTTAAGAGATTCTTGTGTCCCAAATCAGAAGAGCCCTCTGGTGTGGGACAGAGAAAAACCAATATTTTTATTTAAATCAGGTTGATTATAAATGTGATCTCTTTCTAAAGAAAAAAAGAGGATATGATATAGATATAATAGGATGAAAGGGTAGATTAATGAACTTACTTCTAAAGAGCAACAAATTGTTTAAAATGTTTTACATTGGTATACATTTTAGTCTATTGATACAAACTTAAAGTTAATTTTGTTATACTGTCTGTATATTTCTACTCTTGTTCAAGGTATTATTTACAGCCCATTTAAAATTGTAGTGGATAATTAAAAATAGATTAATAACTGGTCATCTATAATAATCATACTCGTAGCCATGTCAGTTAAGTCTTCTAGGTATACACAGAGATATTTCAGATAGATAGGTAATCTTCAAATACTTCAAAGACCTACAGAATATGGCATTTAAAATATTTTTAAAATTTAGACTTTCTGGACAGTGAGACATGTCTGCTCCTGGCATCACCAATTTACTTCAGAGAGGAGGACAGGCATTGAAGACACTTCATGTGGAGTTTATCTTCACCTTGACAAAAATAGCCATTTGGGCAAGAAACAGTTCTTGCCTGGACTTCTTGGTCAACTGGACATGCAGGACCCATAGAAAGAAGACCACTGAACTTTGCTTGACAAAATGGTCCTTTAGATTCCTGCTTTGCAGAGGAAACTGCCAGACATTCTACAGGACACTGATAAAAGTTAAGTTAGATATAAAACCTTAAACTTACAAACATAAGATAAATAGGATATCTTCTTTAATATTATAACTGTAATTCTTGCTTGATAATTGTTTTGTTACATGTAGTTTTACTATGTAAAAGTTAAAACCTTCCTTTTGAAAAAAAAAAAAGGGGGGGGGGAAGTGCTGTGGATATCGCTCTGTATAAATAAAATGCTGTTTGGCCAGTGGCCAGGTAGGAAGTATAGGCGGGACAAGAGAGAAGAGAATTCTGGGAAGTAAAGGCTGGGGTGGGGGAGATATACTGCCAGCCACCACCATGACAAGGAAGATGTAAGTTAATGGTAAGCCACAAGCCACGTGGCAAAGTGTAGATTAATAGAAATGTGTTAATTTAAGATAGAAGAATTAGATAACAAGAAGCCTGCCACGACCATACAGTTTGTAAACAATGTAAGTTTCTGTGTGTTTACTTGGTTGGTTCTGATCGTCTCTGGGCCTGGCAGGTAAGAGACATTTGTCCTGACTGTGGTCCAGGCAGGAAAACTCTAACTACATTTCCCTGTTGTTTAGTTCTTTGTTTATGCTAGAGAATTAACTCAGTAATTCCATAGACAATTACCAACTGCCCTCCCCCGTTATATATATGGCTCCCTTTCCTTTGTATTTTTATATAAATTTATTCATTGTGCATATTCAGGTGCAAATGTGGGCCATAGAACCCATGTTAGAAGACATCTTAGAAGAGTCTGTTTTCTTCTATCAAGCAGGCTCTGGGCATTGAACTCAAGTCATCAGGCTTGGCAGCAAGGGCCTTTATTCATTGCCTCATCTTTCTGGTCCTTCATTCTTGCTTTTTTCCCTCTTCACCCTTCTTCCAATCTTGTTCAAAAGATTTTTTCCTAGGTTTCCCAGATCAGGTGCTACTACTCCAAGGCCTGCTCTTATGGCTGCTGTTTTTCTTCATGACACGTTACTTGTGAATGGGAGGAAATGGCATTCCAGTATTCTTGCAGAAATGGTGTGCTACTTGTACTCCATTTGGTAGTTTGTGGTGCCCAGGATAGAAACTGAGGAAGCATAATTTGGACTTTTCAAATATCTGTGACCTGCCTGCAAACTGGCCGGTTTATTTCAGTGGCCAAAACTGTTTATTGCAGTTTCAAGGCTCTTTGTTCAGCCTGCATTTCCATCTTTATTCTTCTGATTCTTCTATCATTATTTAAAGAAGCCACAACCTCTGTAGACTGCCAGAGCTAGGTCTTCAAATAACATGACATGGTCTAGTGACCATGTGCTCCTGCTTTTTTATTTCTATGCCTTAGGGTTGGAGGGGTCTGGCAGGATATAGAGGACAAGTTGTCAGCTCATCATCATGATTTCTGATGAAGCGGTCCATTGCGCTTGCTGCAGAAGACTCATCTAGCCTATTGTAAACCTGCAGGTTTGCCCTGGAAACTTGTAGAAGTAGTCATTTCATGGATGTAAGGATTTTTATACTTTGGGCATGATATGCCATTTTCAATTTTCATGCATTTTATTTCACTGAGTTTATGCTATCTCATATTTTGATTTGTATTTTCCATTACAATAAGCATTAGTTTATGTTCTGAAAAGTTTTTTTTTTTCAAAACTAACTTGACTTCTCACTAGATCTGCAGCCTAAGCCCAATATGGAGTAATTGGTTCACAGTCTCCTCATTCAAGAGCTACACACCAATTTCCTGAGAATAGTACATGCCTTTGAATTTGATAACATTCTTTTGTTCAAAAATGTTAACTACAGGAAGTTCTTCCTGAGAACAACTTACAGACAGTTCATTGATTCACAAAGCATAAACCTCCCATAAGACACTATTTACAACAGCCTTGCTAGTTATTATGGTTTCCTTGATTATCAGTGACCCAGTATACAACTGTAGGTCCCTTAGGAATATGCAGTGGGGCTATTTGCAAGTCTCATTGCTTTGTTGCTGCAGCTTCCTAATGCCTTGGGGCCTCAATACTACCCTTTTAGTCAAAGGCTTCATAAATCTCGGTCACAGAGCACAACTGAGCAGGAATACTCACTGGTTTGTTGTGGGTGGCACACTCAGTCCCCTTTGCCTGAATACTTACTCCTCTGAGTGCCCTCTCTCAGCTTAGCATCTTGAACATATATCAGTTATATACCTAAGGAAGACTGTGGTATATAATTTCTTTTCTCATGGTGATTAGTCTTAACCAGCAGCTATTAGCAGCTCAGTTATTGTGGGTACTGCAGATGAAGATGAGGATATGCAGAAAGAAGAAGAGTAGAAGTCAGAGGAAGAGGAGAAGGAGGGGGAAGAAGAGGAGAAAAAGAAAAGGAGGCAGAGAAAGATGAAAAAGAACTAGGAGGTGGGTGGGTAGAAGGAACAGAAAGAAGTGGAAGAGGGGGAAAAGAAAACATCACAAACTGTTCTTGTGCACAGTGAGACCAGATATTGTGTCATCACCTGGGCCTACAGAGTGGTGATGGCAAGCTTCTAAGTGATGTTAGTGACGTTATTCCTGTTTAATCCTAATGCTCTGATTTCACTGTCAGAGAACTTACCCACTAGAACTTTTCTAGCCTCAACTAATGTAACCATTTCTAGACAGCAATACCCCATAGCCTTGATGCTCTCCCTCCATTCTTGTCTGCCAAGGCAATGCCTGCTTTCAAGAATGCTAATGATGAACCATTGTTGCCTACATTATCCCTGTCCCCATCTATCAGCAACTTTGCATCATGCCCCATGAGCCTTGCCAGGGTATGAAGTCCTGTTTCTCAGGAGGCTCTTGCAGTCCCTGTGGAATCTGAATCCCCAGAGGTCCTCTTCAAGCCTGTGGAACAGGAACAGCTTCCTCTCTACAGATGTTAGAGCATGCTGTACCAGCTTCTCCCTTTGCTGGCTCCTCTCTCCTGTCTGTCCAGCTGAGCCTCCTTGGCTCTTGCTGAGCTGGGACTTACTCTGGGTAGTGCTTGGCAGCAGCTTCATGAACTCTTCCCCCTTTCTGGCCACTCTCCTGGCTTTAGCATTGTGAGTTTTGTGGCCAATATGCAGTGTTGACTAAAATATCAGCAAGAGAGGAGGGAGGGCAAGTCCTGGGAGTGAAGGACTTATCCCTGTGTGGATAGGACTTAGGCAAGCTTTTCTCCTTCAGGAGCAGGGATGGGATAGCACTGACTCTTCCTGTAAAAGGAAGACTGCTTACACAGGTTCAGAAGTTTCAGAGGCACCTAGAGAGTGCAATACTCACAGACCCTCTCCATCTAGGACACAAGCCTCCTCACAGGGCTTCGAAATTGACACTAGAGATCTATTTTGCTCCTTGAGCTGTTTTTGTCCTTCATTTGCCTTATAGCATTTGCCTTGGTTTATTTCAGCTCCTGCTGCTTGCCCATCCCTGAGATGGGGACCATGCTGTAGGCCCAATGAGATGCAGGTGCTTCCACTCAAAGTCACTGAGTCAACCCCTGTGTGGGTCACTATAGCAGCATAGACACTAGCACCCTTCTCCTGTGTCATTGGAGATGGCATTCCAAAATGTCCCAGATATATGGATATCCTCAACTGCAAATGTTCTGCCTCTCCACAAGACAGCCATTCAAGCAAATTTCTAACATGAGAGGTGTAGCAACCAGGTAGCCCTGTTATGTCTATGGCTGACTTCAAGCCACTTAATCCTCATTGCTTCCTGTGGAGAGTCAATGGTAATGCTACATCACTCCTTAATTGACCTCTTTCTTGCCTAGAGACCTGTGGAAGCAGGTGTGTCATCTTGAGTCATCCAGGAAGCCCAGGAGAAAGAGAGTTAGTAGGAGCAGAATTGAAGAGTAGGGCCCAACATGACAGTCTTGTCCAGTGAATCAGGCAGGTGCTAATACAGTGTTGAACCTGAAAGGTCATGCACATCATTTTAGCAACTGAAACACAGTATCCCATAGGGGCCATAATGACAGACATACTAAATGACTGACTGACTGACTGAATGACTGATAGGTGCTTTGGAAAGTGGAGAGTGAGTGTCAGCTGGGAAGAATAAGGATGCAGCAGAGGTCTTCATATAGCAGCTTCACCTTTTATGCCACTGGTGCCCATTGCCTCAGATTTCACTTCCTAGGAGATGCATCCACCTCCCATTGTGCTTTAGTCTGGATGGTAACTACTTGCATGGCAAATACTTACAGGACATCTGGAGATCCATTAGCATGGGGGTATGCACAGCCTGCTGGAAGAGATCATGTCTTCCATCATCAAGACATACCACAGAGTGAGATCAGTAGGCACTGCCCTGTCAGGCACTGCCTGCAGGTACAACCTCACCCCTACAGTGTTCAGAGAGCTTCTGGGTGTGTTGTTCTCCTGATCTTTCAATAATGCAACTTGAGCAGAGGAAGCAGGAGTTAGAAATGTGAAGAAGAACCTGAACCATGGGCAGAGAGCTCCCAAGGCCTCACAGAAGAGAAGTCACGCCAGCTGGCCCATGAGGTCCAGAGGATTTTGTTAGGTGGGGCTTCAGCAAGGTGATAAGTTTTTTGACCCTTATAGGACTCTCCACAGATGCAGCAATCCAAATCAGATGAAATTAGGAAAAGGCCTGGTTTAGTGGGTGAAGCATTCCCAGGTGATTCCCTGGGCCCACAGAGAGCAGACTGGGACAAGAGACCTGAAGAATCACATATCTGTTTTCTGGTATGCGTCTTATATACCCTGTGGGAGTGGTCTTTAGTCTCTCTGGGGGAGGAGCCATGTTTGGCTGGCTTTGAAGGGGCAGTTTAGGGAAAGAGACAGGGGTGGGGGTGGGAGGGTGATGTGGATATTCCACCCATACATTCCAGAATCTTTGTGTGTAAGGATGCCAGGGTGCTAGAAGTTGAGATGGAGCTCCCACTCAAACACAAGGCCAAACACGAGATGGTTTCTAGAGACTGAGAGAGGACCAAGAATGGAACAGACACATGTGTGAAGCAAGGAGCTGGCAGAGGGGGCCAGAATTGGATGGGCTTCAGTTCCTCCAGAAGTGTGGGCCAGACTAAAGTCTGTCCTTGGGGTTCACGGTGATTGTTGGGTACAGGTGAACAGTCACTTGTTTTACTGATGAGTTTTTGATGCTGAGCTCATTTGGCTAGTCAGCCTCTGACAGAACTTTTGTGTAGCTCTGATGCATCGTGAGCATGACAGAAGAGCCACAGAGACTATAAGCTATAGCCCTGCGAGGGTGTGTAGCCAAGATACTTCTACTCGATTCACCTCCTACTACATCCAGAACATGCCAGAATTGCTGCTTCTTGTAGATGTAACCATTTATTAAATAAGAAACATAGATCCAAATACACAGCAATAGCTGAGAGCTGAAAACCTTACCCTACTTCCTGTATCCTGTCTTTTTTATAGACTTTCTGTTCTGCCTTCTCATTGGTTGTAAACCCAACCACATGACCTCCTGGTCACTGCCTGTCTCTAGAGACCTCCAGGTCTTCTGTGGTTGGTATTGAGATTAAAGGTGTGTGTCTCCATGCTGGCTGTATCCTTCAACACACAGAGATCCGCCTAGCTCTGCCTCCCAAGTGCTGGGATTAAAGGCGTGCATCACCACTGCTCAGCTTCTGCTCTGGCTTGCTCTGACCCCAAGGCAACTTTATTAACATACAAATAAAATCACATTTCAGTACAAAGAAAATATCACCATAGCTGCTGATGAAAAGTTAGAAGGAATGGTATGGGTCTGCCTAGGCATCTACTGCATGGTCTGAGCTACCACTGTGTCCTGGGCAAGGCTGGATTTAATCAGATAGTTCCCTCACCCACTGCCTCTAAACAGGAGAAGTGGTAGAGTTGGATACACGATGATAAGGAAGAGTGGCTTTGAATGTGTGCAAAGGATGTATGCAGAAAGCTATAGGAGAAAGTCCCTCTTGTTGGATGAACTGCCACTAGCTAGTGTTTTCCCATGGTCTTGAGCAGGACATTTCCCCATAGTGCCCTCTGTTGGTCTTGTCCTCCAACTTCACTGTGCATTAAATATGGGGGTCGGCTATCAGAGCTGGGTAAGTGGGTACCTATGGCAGAAGTTCTGTTATGCTTAGGGAGCAGGAGTAGAGATGGGGTACTTTGCCTTCTGGGTGGACAACTTGTGAGACGTTTCTTCTCACTACCCTCAGGTTCTTCTCTCCTCCACCTTCCTTCTGGGCTCCATGTTTTCTGATGAGAAGACCTCCTCTAATTGTTTTATGCATATACATATAGGATCGTTCCTCTTTTATTGCTTCAAAGATTATTTTCCTTTCTTCTCAGAGCTTTGGTGTAGTTTTGCTGTAGATTTATTTGGGTTTAATCTGTTTCAGGCTTGCTGAGGTTCTGTAATCTGTTTCAGTCCTGCTCAACTTCTAAAATGTGTCATTTGACAAAGTTTGTTCTTTTCTCTGTTCTTGCTCCTTGTAGTGTACTCAGTACTGCTGCACCCTGTAACATGAATCTTAAATGGGCTTATTAATAAAATCAAACCTGAGGCCTTGTATTGGGGTGAATGCTGGAAGATCAGAGAAGCAGAACAAGCCATAGCCACCTCACCTCACCAGTTCCTCAGCTGATCCTGTTTTCTCAGACTGGAAGCCTCTGTGTCCTCATCCAAATGGATCTCAGCTGAACTGTTTCTCAAAAGCCTAAAAGCTTAACCAGGTTAAAAGCTGCTAGTTTCTGGTCCTCACGCCTTATATATCTTTCTGCTTTCTGCCATCACTCCCTGGGATTAAAGGCTCTTCTTGGGATTAAAGGCGTGTGTCACCATGCCTGGCTGTTTCCAATGTGGCCTTGAACTCACAGAGATCCAGACGGATTTCTGCCTCTGGAATGCTAGGATTAAAGGCATGTGTGCCACCATTTTCTAGCCTCTGTATCTAGTGGCTGTTCTGTTCTCTGACCCCAGATAAGTTTATTAGGGTACACAATATTTTGGGGAACACAATACCACCACACCCCCGGCTTCTGGAGACCCTATGACAGAGACATTAGATTTTCCTCTATAGTCTTCTATAGTCTCTGAAGCTCTGCCGTGTTTTATGGTGGGTGTGAGTATACAATCTGATTTTTTAGAGTGAATCCCTCAGTGTGCAATTTCTAGGGTTATTAGGTATACATTTGATTTTTTGAGATACTGCCAAAGTTTGTTCAAAGTGCTTCTGGTTTTTACAGTATATTGTCTCTGGTTCTTTACTCTGCTCACCCATTTCTGCTACTGACACCCTTGCTAATGAGGTCATTACACTTCAGCTATGCAATTTTTACATTTAAATTTTCAGTTGGGTTCTTTGTACATTCTATTAATTACTGAGACTTTGAACATTTTGTTTTTCTTTCTACAAAAAGATTTATCTATTTTTATTCTGTCTGTATGACTGTTTTGCCTGAATACAGGTATATACAGCACATGCATGCAGTGCCCACAGAGGCAAGAACAGGCGTCAGATTTCTTGAAACTGAGATACAGGCTGTTTTGAGCTCTAGATGGGTGCTGGTAATCAAACCCGAGTCCTGTGGAAGAGCACTTAGTACTGTTAACTACTGAGCCATCTCTCCTGCCATAAGTTTTACGTTCTTTAAAAGTGAGTTTTTTATTGCTTAGTGAAACTTTTTTTATGATGGTTCATTTGACAGATAATGATAATATGTATCTTCAGTGTAGATTCTGCTGTTCTTTGGATGGTATGTGCTTTCTGTTGACTTCTGCATATGTTCATATTGTTTGTCTCAGTCTATTTAAACTGTGTTGTAGCTGGACTCCTGTGGCACCACCATACCAGAGAAAAGAGGAGGACTACATGAGTGAATTGTGGAGCTACACTTTCATCCATCCTACTTCCATGAATCCCTGAATCTCCAGGGAAACTTCATGTGATTTCTGGTCAAGATTGGAATTTGGGTTCTGAGCAAGACTTCATCATTGTTTTCTGGCCTAGAAAGGTTATTAATGCCTCATTATTGCTCTCTCTGGTGTAGCCTGCTACAACATCTTGACATCTTGGAGGATTGGGCTTATTACCACTTGATCAAATACCAGCTGTCTGCTAAGCCTTCTTGACACCATACAGATGGGTAGGGGATGACCTGGTATGATGGTCTCAAAACAGGACTAGGATCTAATCGGAGTTGACACAGCTCTCCTCTGAAGACACCAAACTGAAATGACCTGAACAACCAGGGATCAGAGCAGAGTTCATGATATTGTGGATATTTGAAGTTTCTTGTAAGCTGTGTTTGGAAAGGGTGTTAAGAGGGGCAGTTTCTATTGATCAGTCTAGCAGACTGGGTGAGGGGCAGCCCTGTGTTTCTTTATCTCTCCAGGAGAACAGGGCAGCATTGAACCACAAACTTAAGGAGGGTTGTCAGTGGGCTCCTGGGGCTTTAGCAGAGGATTCATTTTATTCCCAACTGGCAAGAAGCTAAGAGGTTATGAGTCGGGAAGTCTAGGGTACAGGAAAGTAAGGAAGCCCAGCAGTGGGACCACAGGAATTAATATTGGAATGCATGAGTGGGGTGCATGGAAAGATCCAGAAAGCACATTAGCCAAGCTCTCAGTGCCACTCTGAGCCTGCATGACTTGACCAGTCCTGCTGGGCTGCCTGACACCAAACAAAGCCATATCCTGAGCTCAACACAAATGTTGGCACACAACAAACATTTAGTAGATAGCTGCTGTTCATAGCTCCTGGCTGCAGAAACATGTTCATTCGTCAGTGTAGGTTGCTGGAGCTAGAAGCAAATATGTGAGAAAGATCTTGGGTTTGTGAGATCCTAAAGGGATCTCAGAAGTTCATACATTTGCTAGCTCCTGCTCTAGAGTTGTGGAGTAGGCAGCTCAGGATGGCCAAGGAAGTTTAAATTAAAGAGCTAGAAACTAGGAAGTTATAGCTACAAGAGGCTATTGTTCAAGGGCCCATCTCTTGTGTCTAGATTTGTGACTACTTGAGTACACACACACACACACACACACACACACACACACACACACACACACACACCACTTTGTGATCTTATTCACAGAATTGACAGTAGCGCCCCAAACTTAGCCCTTTCACTGGACACCAAGTCCACACAAGATCTCTGGCCCCATGTGAGGTCCTCACATGTGTCCACCCCACCCATACTAGTCAGGCTCCCAAACTGAACTCACATCCAACATTTCTCCCTAAAACTAGTGCCCTCCCCTCAAACCAAAGAGCAGAAGGACCCTAACAGCTTCTAAAGGTATTTAAGCCCTTCCCACCTCTTGGCACTTTCCATGTGAACACAAAGTCAAGTTGAAAAGTGTTGGTTATTTTATGTTTTGTTTTTTTTTGTTTTTTGTTTTTTTGTTTTTTGTAGACAGGCCTCAGTGAACAGAAAGGTGTCTGGCTGGAAGTGGTTGATGAAAACAGGATTCCAACCAGCAAAGGATTCCAGCAGTTAGGCACAAAAACCAAAAACAGAGGCTTTCGGTATAGAGCAGTACCAGGGAGTGTTTTTTTCCCCCACACAGTCACTTAGTGAACCCATCTGAGCTCCAGGGAGGTGTGAAGATGTCTCCTGCATACACCTCCAGGAGGAGTTGATGTAATACCAGGCAGGTGGTGTCAGGCTGCCTCTGGCATAGTGTACACACTGCTTGTTGTTAGGGAACAGAAGCAGAGGTGAATGTCACCACAGATAAACACATCTGCAGCCTTGAATGCAACCAAGCAACCTTCCCAGCTCCTCAGCAACAACCTGGCAACTGAACCGGGCAGATATTAAAGCCAAATGGAGGGATTTGGGCTTTATCTGTATGCTGGATGTTGCAAAGGGAAGGCCAAAATCAGCCTTTTGTACCAGCACATGCTGAACCCTCCTAAATGGTGCCATCCCAATGTGTGCTTGGAGGGCAATGGTCTTGGGAGACAGCCCTGAGCGAAGGCTCCATGAGGAAGGCCACTATGGCCAGCTCAGCTCATTCTTACCCATCCTCAGGTCAGTCAGCAGACTCACAGGTGGCATTCTGAAGCTCAAGATAGTTCCCATTTCTGGGAGAACACTGAGCAGGCCCATCTTGAGCATGTCAGGGCCAGGACACAGCCTCCACTGGAGGAGGAGGGGAAACCTCGCAGGTACAAACTTTCTCTTCTTTTATGGTCGATTTTTACTTACCAGTGTATCTGTCCATGCTTTTGTGAGTATATGTCACAGGTGTGCTGCTACCCTTGGAGGCCAGCAAAGAGTGGGAGATCCCCTGAAGCTGAATGCACAGGTAGTTGTGAGCTGTCTGATGTGGGTCCTGAGACCTGAACCCAGGTCCTCTGAAAGAGCAGGAGGCACTCAGCTGCTGTGCCATCTCTTCAGCTCTAGCTACAAGCCTTCTTATGAGTGGACAAGAATCTGTCCCAAGCTACAGTTTTCTGTACACTCTGCTTCCTTCTTTCATTGAGGTGTCTAGAGAAGTGAGCTCCACCTAGAATTAGGTGGAGGGCCACCAATTCTTACTTGCAAGACGAGTGACACATCCAGGCCTAGCAATCTGCATGTATCTTTTAAAAGGCATCCTGGATGTTTAAATTCTGGGACACCTGGTGGTTGATATGTTGGGACTTCATTAGATTGCAGTGCCTTTACTAGATATCCCCACAGGTGTATAGGTGGCCCCCAAACAGCTACACCCTTAAAAATTCCCACCCCAACATGGATGGCAACTTCCCTGAAGCTTCAAAGATGGCATCGCCTCTTCATTAACCTTCCACCTCTTTACATGTTCTAGTACCTCCTGAGACCACAGCTGGGAAGGGTGACAAGAGGGAGTGAGTGAGTGGTTGCAGTCTGAGGTGAGGATCAGATGACCCCAGCCCCCACTCCTGTGAATGAGTGCTGAGAATCTCTGCCTTTGGAGAGTATGGTTCAGGCAAACAAACAGCTGCAGTGGTAAAGGTGCTACTACTAGCCATGCTATGCCCAGAGGCCAGCGTTCCACAACAGCTTCTTCATTCCTGCCCTTCCCTGAGAAGCTTGATGAAGATAGGTCAGTTTAGAAAATCAGAACCATTCCTGGGTTAGTGCCAGAGAGCAAAGGGACACAGAAAATCCCCTTCAGACAAAATAGAGTGCCATGGCGACAGAGCGAGCCGGCTCACTTAGTCACAGTGACATACTTCAAAATATCTGATTGGATATTTGAGTTTTAAATATTTGGTTTTGAGCTTATGTTTTTACAAAGTAAGGAAATCTGTTGCCTTCCAGTGTTAATAGTTGACCATCAGCACATTGGCGTCCCCTGGTGGATACGTTTAGAATCTCTGCTTTAGTGCTCTGCTAGCAGCAGCCCTGGGCTTGCCTGCTCCAAACAGCTACCAGGAGCTGAGCTGGCTGAACCAATGAATGGCATGAGGTAAAAGTCTGGGCTCAGAAAGGAGGAGAGAGGAAAGTGGGGAGATCTGTACAGAATGTGAGGGGAGTGAAAAGAAGGACAACTGAGAAGTTGATGTGGAACACTAGAAGCAAGTTCTGAAGCAAGATGGCATTTCAGAGATGTCCCAACTTGGGATATGGTGCTAGACCTTTTTGGCTTCAAATTTAAGCATTGGATATAGGCTTCCTGAGAACAGATGTCTTAGTCACTGTTCCATTGCTGTGAAGAGACACCATGACCATAGCAACTTTTATAAAGGAAAACATTTAAAGGGGCTGGCTTACAGTTTCAGAAGTTTAACCCATTATCATCATGGCAGGACATGGCATCATGCAGGCAAACATGATGCTGGAGAAGGAGCTGAGATTTCTACATTTTGATCCACAGACAATAGGAAGTGAACTGTGTCACTGGGCATAGCTTGAGCATAGGAGACCTCAAAGCATACTCCCACAGTGACACACTTCCTCCAACAAAGCTACAACTACTCCAACATATCTACACTTCATCTGCTATTTGAGCTCCTCTGTAAGAATCTGGTTGAGACTGCCAACCTCCTAAATATTCTCCCTCGAGCCATCTTCTACCCACAGGTTCACCTTATACATTGCAGATCTTCCCCTGTCAATCCCCCTATGGATATACTCCATCATGTCTGCTCCATTCAAAACTGAGCTGCCCTTGTCCTTAAAGACACAACTGCATGTTACCTTCATTATCTTAACACTGATATTTAGAAACCATTGTCTCTCAACTTTGGTAGTATTTTGTCTTCTACCTCTATGTTCCTTGTAGTATGTATTCAGAACCCACCTGAGGCTGTAACTTCTTTCTCAGAATGTGTTCTTTTTCACTCATTTATGTAACATGAATCTTAAAGAGTCTTATTAATAAAACTCAAACCCGAGGCCAGTTATTGGGGTGAATTCTGGAAGATCAGAGAAGCAGAACAAGCCACAGCTATCTCACCTTGTTAGTTCCTCAGGTGATCTTGTTTCCTAAGGCTGGAAGCTTCTGAGTCCTCATCCCAATGGCTCTCAGCTGAACTGTGTTGCTCCAAAGCCTGAACACTTAACCAACCAAATGCTTAACTAACTACATGCTTTTTCCTCCCTAGTTCCTGGTCCTCACGCCTTATATACCCTTTTCTTTCTGCCCCCACTCCCTGGGATTAAAGGCATGGGTCACCATGCTTAGCTGTTTCTAAAGTGGCCTTGAACTCAGAGATCTGGCTAGCTCTGCCTCCCAAGTGCTGGGATTAAAGGTGTGTACCACCACTGCCCAACTTCTGTTATGGCTTACTCTTCCCATTTTCTAGCCACCATTTCTGGCTCTGTTCTAGTGGCTGTCTGTTCTCTGACCCCAGATATGTTTATTTCGGGGAACACACAATATTTCAGGGAACACAATACCCACCACACATTTATATAAAAAAGTTCCTGGAACACAGTAGCTCCTTCATAAATATTGGGTCCATGAGGGACTGCCATTTCCTTTTTAGTGAGATGCACCTATTGTTTTTTAACTCCAAGAAATAGGACATATGGAAGGAGGAGAGGGGAGGAGAGTACTTTCATCATGGAGGAGAGTGTGAAAGCCACCAAGACTTTAGAGGCCACTGGTCCTGTTCTTTATTTATGGCACTGTCTATGCCTTGGTTCCTTCTTCTTTGGATGGCTGCTGTCTTCTGCCAAACACTCAATACCTTCCACAGAGCAATTTCAATTCATGAATGGGAGGGAGTGTCCTATGAATGTGGACCACTCCTCTTCCTGTGTTCTGCTACGTTGAAGAATTTTGACTTACTCAAGGAGCCAGACCCTTACAATATGGAATCATGAGTGAGGAATGGCAGGGTGGCATGACACAAGGGTTCCTGTCTCTCACTTACCAAACTGCCCCTGATCTCTCTGAATATCCTTAAGTGCATGGTGCAAAATGTAATACAAACTCCATGTTGGCTTTGAGAGCAGCAGACCACTTCTCTGTCATCTAATAAGACAAAGCCAACTCAGCTACATTGGTGTTCAGGATTTGGAAACCTTACCAAGTTCTAGTTGGGGTGTAGTGACATTGGGTACCCTTGGGAAAACACTAGAATTCCTCCTCCATCTTTATTTTTATTTGGAATAGAAAGATGCTAGTCCTGGAAATGATCTGCTTTCTAACCCTCTGACCACATTCTATTTACCAGCTTCTTCCACTACTACTCTCACTGACAGAGTCTTGGAAGGATGCACATCTTTTGAGCTCATCTCTCAAAAGGTCAGCTTTCACCTCTGCAATCACTCCTGTCTGTGCATGGTGCTTTGGAGATCTCAGGCTCTAGGTATTGGTATTTCTATTATTCCTCCTTTCTCTGTGCTGGCCACCAACTTCTTTTCTTGTCTCCTTGTGCAATTTGGAGAATGCCCCCCTCCTTCTCATTGCTTTTTTGAGTGAGAAGTCCATTGCATGCCTTCCTTTTCAGAAGTTTCACATTTGATCCTGCCTTGTGATCTAGCTCCAACACTTTGTAGTGCCTTCACCTGGATTCATAGCTTCTCTTACATGCTTCTTGCTTAGCCCACTTTCCTCCTTTGAGAAATGGCGTCGGCCCATTGTGTGTGTGTGTGTGTGTGTGTGTGTGTGTGTGTGTGTGTGTGTAAAGTTCCTTGTCTTGTTGGATGGAGTGGGTGATATTTCAGTTCAGTGTAACAAATTGTCATAGTTAGGGTTTCTATTGCTGTGATGAAACACCATGACCAAAAAGCAAGTTGAGGAGGAAAAAGGGTTTATTCAGTTTATACTTCCACAGCATTGTTTATCATTGAAGGAACTCAAACAGGGCAGGATCCTAGAGGGAGAAGCTGATGAAGAGGCCATGGAGGGGAGTTGCTTACTGCTAGCTTGCTTACCCTGGCTTGCTCATCCTGCTTTCTTATAGAATGCAGGACCACCAGTCCAGGGATGACAGCACTTACAATGAATGGGCTGGGCCATCCTTTATCAATCACTAATTGAGAAAATGCCTTACAGCTAGATCTCACGGAGTCATTTTCTCAACTGAGATTCCTTCTTCTCCAATGATTCTAGCTTGTGTCAAGTTGGCACAAAATCAGCCAGTACACAAGCCCTGTTATGGGTATTTTATTTTAGTCTCGACCCTTAGTCCCTAGAACTTCTTAGTGCATGTCTTGTAGGGCTACTTTGGACTCAGTATTCACATAATTTTAAGTGTAGCTTCAAATGCCCTGGAGTTCCTTACCATCCATCCTTCTTGAGCCTACTGTAGATGAGTTTCTAAATAGTCTTCTTAAATAAGAAACACAGAGCCAAATACAGAGGTATAAGCTGTAGAGATCAGAGCAGTAGCCTTCAACTAACCTTAGCTTACCATCTTGCCATAGCTTCCCAAGAAAGCCTCTTCCTGCCTAACCTGTGCCTTTATTACCTTCCTGTTCTGCCTTCTCATTGGCTCTAAGCCCAGCCACACAGTTCCTCATCACTGCCTGTCTTTACAGACCTCCAGGTCTCTATGGTTGGTACTGGGATTAAAGGCATATGTCACCATACTTGGTTGTGTCCTTAAACACACAGAGACTCTGCATGCCATGTGACCAGATTAAGGTCATATGCTACCACCACCTGACTTCTGTTTATGGCTATGACCTCTGATCTCCAGGCAAACTTTATTTATTAACGTACAAATAAAATATCACATTTAAGCACAAATAAAATATCACCACAGCCTATGACCCCCATTTCTGATGTGTGTTCTCCCAGAGGGAGGTACTCAGGCATCTAACACTCTTCCTATTGAGGAACTATCCTTCTGTACACTGTTAAACCATTTCCTTAACACCCATTCTCCACCTTTAGTTTTGTGCCCAGACTCAGGGTCATTGAACTCATAGCCCATACAATCTGAAGAAACTCTAGGCCACTGTCCAGCTGTGGAGTACACTGAGCCTTGTTTTATCTTTCCCAGATGCTCCCTTTTTTCACTTTCTCCTCTCAATGTTGAGCTGACCTGTTTCCCAGATTCCCCACCTTTTTCTCTTTTTCTTTGAGGTGCCTGGAATATAGATCCATGTTTATTGCTAGTTTTATCTTCATAGCTAGGAAGAAGATGCACCCCAGTGACCATGACTGGTTTGGGACTTCAGCTACTTTAGCTAAGCTGAGATTGCTCTTCAGCTTCTTTTCCTCCCCTGTTTCTGAGATGAGGGATAGTCTATCAGCCATAAATTGAAGCTGGTAATTTCACTTCATTTTCAGTCATTTATTAATCACCCAGAGCCTCTGAGCCTTGTCAGTCACCATAGTAAAGTAGATACTGCCATTCTTCCCTGTTATCAATCCCATTCATTTCACAGGCTGACCATTCCAGTAAAAGTTATCGCAGTGAAGTTGAAGAACCTGGGAAGCTTGAAGGAAGTATGGATAGATGACATGAAGTTCTAAGCAGTACTACTCAGAGAGCTGTACTAGTACTTTTTCATCTGGAACACCAGCCCACAAATAATGACACAGAGACTTACTATTAATTATAAAAGCTTGGCTGTAGCTTAGGTTTTTTTTCCCAACTAGCTCTTATAACTTAATTAACCCATGATTTTTAGTCTGTGTTCTGCCATGTGGCTCATTTACCTCTTCTTAGTACAGCACATCCAACTTGCTCCAAGTGTGCTGGCAAAATCACAAGCTTAGATTCTTCCTCCCAGTTTCTCTTTCTCTGCCCAGACGTCTCACCTAGCTATTTATTAAACCAATCCCAGTGACACATCTTCACACAGTGTAAATAACTATTCTACAACACTCTCCTCTTTTCATCTAAATAAAAAGGAAAGGGTTTAACTCTAACACTGTGAAACTAAATATAATAACAATTATCAGGTAAGAATTACAATCACAATGCCTAGTCCATTTGTACTTGACAATTTTGGAGAAAATTCTCTATTATCTATCTGATCTTGGTGAGTTCAAAGTTTTATACCTAAAGCACTTTCTATCCTAACTTCTATTATCATCCTAAAAATATCTTTTTAGACCTCAAAATAGTTTCTTAAACAACTTAAGCTTTTATGTCTTTCAAACTTATATACTTTATACCTCTTTTGTGAGTTTATTTTCTGAGATTGATAACAAGGAAAACTGTACCTATAAATATCTCATGTTCTACCCCATTGAGGACCTGAGAAGGAAAATAATAATATCTCATGTTCTACCCCATTGAAGACCTGAGAAGGAAAATAATAAAAGCTGAATAAACTGTGCTTCTGCTTTGTCAAACAAGAAAAATCTGTGCATTCCAAATCCCACCTTACTATTTCCTGTGTCTCTCACCTGGACGCTCTCTGATGCTCTCTGATTACTTTCTGTCAATTAATTGCTAACTCAGACTCTGGATCCAAGGTTAATTTTATTTAATCAACACAAATGCAAATGGGATTCACAGTGTGTATCCTCCCCCCCACCCCGCCCCACCACCACTCATCCAGTCTGAGAGCTGTTCCCATGTAAAGGGATCAGCATATGCATCATCTGTAGTCTTTCCTGGTTTCTTCCCTCATGTCTGTAGCCAAGCTCCTCAGGAGTTCTCTCCCCCACCCTCTACCCCCTGATTAAATCTAATCTTCCTTAATTCTGGAGATATCTATAGCTTCTGACTTCCATTTTAAAGTTAAGACATTCTTAAAATATATAGACTGGCTTAATTTAGCAGTTTCCATAATCCAATGTCTTTCAGCAGCTAACATTTTTGTTCATTAGCATTTAAAATATTCAAAGTCAACAAAGCATCATACAGGATCCAGATACCCTGTGTACTTTCCATCTTTACATGGCTTTATCCTTTTATATTACTTTATTCTATCTTTAAAGATTTTACATAATTATTTTTAAACTATTTTTCTATACCCATTTTTTTTCTTTAGTATCTAAGCACATTTTTAAGCTGTTCGGAGGTTTTCTCAGCCTGGACCTGACTTTACTAAGCTCCTTTAGCCCTGCACTTGCAGTGTTCTTTGATGTGTGTGAGCCATACCTTAAACTGTTAACCAGCTGTCTATGCCCTCCACTGCATGGCTCTGCTTAGCACATGCCTGGCAGTTGGCTCCACCCACTTCGCCTGCAGCCCTGCCTTGAGCTGGTCTATCTTCCCCAGCTCTGGGAAGTGTCTGGGTCCGTGCTGTAGAAAATATTTCTATCTAGTTTCCTGCCATGAGTATTACACTGCCTGATGATCATAAGTCTCTGCCTGATGATCATAAATCCCATCCAAGTGCTCAGTAGCAGGACCTCTTAAATGAGTTATGCCTCTGTACACTGTGTGCACTGAACCCACTCAGAATGTGTTTTTCAGCTTTTTCCAAACCCTATGTGGATTTACATGCTGAATGTTGGATTCCATTTGTAGTAGTAATTTTTGTCACGACTGCCAACCTGCAAATAATGACATGGAGACTTACTATTAATTATGAATGCTTGGCCTTAGCTTAGGCTCTTCCCTAACTAGCTCTTAAAAGTTAAATTAACCTGTTTATATTAATCTACATTCTATATGTGGCTTAGTTACCTCTTAGTATGGTATAGACGAAATTCTAGATGGTCCAATTAAATAAGAAGCACAGAGCCAAATACCGAGTTAAAAGCCCAAAAGATCAGAACAAATAGCCTTTAGCTTATCAGTCACTGCCGTCCTACCGCTGAAAGAGAGACTTTTTCCTGTGTGACCTGTCTTTTTATTGCCTTTCTGTTCTACCTTCTTATTGGCTTTAAACCTGACCATATGATTTCCTTGTCATTGACTATCTATACAGACCTCCATGTCTCTATGGTTCATACTGGGATTAAAGGTTAGGGTCACCTTTTGGCTGTGTCCTTGAACACACAGAGACTTTTCCTGCCATGTGATCAAATTAAGGATGTGTGCCACCACTGCCAGACTTCTGCTAAATGGCTTGCTTTTAGCTCTGATCCCCAGGCAACTTTATTTATTAACATACAAATAAAATCATATTTCAGAGCAAATAAAATATCACCATAGTATGGCACATCTCACTTGCTTTGAGTCAGCTGGTGAAATCACAAACTTAGATTCCTCCTCCCAGGTTCTCTCTACTAGGAAGTGCCACCTATTCTCTCCTGCCTAGCTATTGGACATTTAGCTCTTTATTAAACCAATCTCAGTGACACATCTTCACAGAGTGTAAAGGAATATTCCACAATAGAGAGTACAGGAGAAAAGGATGTTGTGGTAAGAACCTTCAATTCAATTTTCTACCTTTGTTACCTTGAATTGTGCAATGGAATGGTTGTCGAAGCTGACCCAAAGAGAGAAAAATGGTGTGGGTTTGCCAAGAAATCTCCTTCATGGCCTGACTTATAACAGTGTCCAGGGTGAGATTGGATTTTGTGATAGGTCCCTCCCCCACTGCCTCTGAAGGTGTTATCTCTGAAGCAAAAGAGTAGGTCAGAAGTTTTTGACCTGTGGGTTATGACTTCTTGGGGGGGCGTCGAATGACCCTTTCACAGGAGGCACCTAAGACCATTGGAAAATACAGACATTTACATTATGATTCATGACAGTAGCAAAATTATAGTTGTATAATTTTTATGGTTGGGGGGTCACCACAAAATGAGGAACAGTATTAAAGGGTCACAGTATTAAGAAGGTTGAGAAGCACTGGGGTAGGTGATGGATACAAGGCAATGAGGGAAGCTTGTGTAATCCAGCTACAATATGTGCAAATGATGCGTGCAGGAAGCTGTAGGAGAAAGGCTTTCTTATTGGATGAACTGCCACTAACTAGTGTTTACCATAACTTTGAGCAGAATATTTCCTCATCATGTAGTGATTCTCAACCTTCCTAATGTGACCCTTTTGTGGGGGGTATCAAATGACCCTTTCACAGGGGTTGAATATCAGATAGCCTGCATACCAAATATTTACATTATGATTCATAACAGTAGCAAAATTACAGTTATGAGGTAGCAATGAAATAATTTTATGGTTGGGGGCCACCACCACATGAACAACTATATTAAAGGGTCACAGCATTTTTCAGAACCACTGTCATAGTGCCATCTGCTGGCCTAGTTATCTAATTTCATTTTGAATTGAAGATGGGTGGGGTGAGCAGAAACAGGATAAGTGAGCACTTTCCATCATGGCAGAAAGTTTATTTTATTTGGTTTATTTGAGACAGCATCTCACTCTGTAACCTTGGTTGGCCTAGACCTTCCTATGTAGACTAGGCTGGTTTTGAATTCATAGAGATCTATCTGCTTCAGCCTCCCGAGTGCTGGAATTAAAGGCATGTGCCACCAAAGCTAGATAGTTTTTTGCATTACTAACAGTGTTATTGGGTCTGATATCTTGGACATGGTACTTATATTCTATGGAGGTTCTCAGGTGTGCTATCTATGGAATGGGATGGCTCAGTTAGGATGTGATTTTCAAACTTTATGTTCATAGACTGTCTTGTTTGTTTCTGGAGAGCTTCTCTCCAGGTCCCACCAAGCCCCCGCAGTACCAAAACCTGCATATAGAATAAACACTCAGATGCTTATATTACTTATAAACTGTATGGCTGTGGCAGACTTCTTGTTATCTACTTCTATCTTAAATTAACCAATTTATATTACTCTATAGGTTGCCACGTGACTTCTGGCTTACCGGTACCTTACATGTTACTTGTCATGGCAGAGGCTGGCAGGTCTTTCTGCCTCAGCCTTCCACTTCCCAGAATTCTCCTCCTCCTTGTCCTGCCTACCCAATCCTTCCTGCCTGGTTACTGGCCAATCAGCACTTTATTTATTAACCAATCAGAGCAATACATTCACAGCATAGAGAACATCCCACAGCACTTCCCCTTTTATTTTTTTCAAAAAGGAAGGTTTTAAGTTTCACATAGTAAAATAACAGATAACAAAATAATTATCAAGCAAGAATTACAGTTACAATATCTAGTCTATTTATGATATGTAGTCTATTTGTATTTGACAAAATTAAAGAAAATGTCCCATCTATCCTATATTTGTGAGTCTAAGGTTTCATATTTAACTTATCTTTTATCATAAATAAGGAAAATTATAACTATCTCTAGTCTTCAGCTACATAAAAGACCTCAGAAGTATGGTGATATTTTATTTGTACTGAAATGTGATTTTATTTGTATGTTAATAAAGTTGCCTTGGGGTCAGAGCAGGCCATAGCAGAAGCTGGGTGGTGGTGGTGCACGCCTTTAATCCCAGCACTTGAGAGGCAGAGCTAGGTGGATCACAGTGTGTTCAAGGATACAGCCAGAATGGAGACACACACCTTTAACTCTATACCAACCATAGAAGACCTGGAAGTCTGTAAAGACAGGCAGTGATGAAGAGGTCATGTGGTTGGGTTTACAACCAATGAGAAGGCAGAACAGATAGTCTATAAAAAGGAAAAACAGACAGAAGTAGGTCTATTGCTGAGGGAAGGAAAGGAGCAGCAGTGAAGAGTAAGGTTTATAGCTTTTAACTATTGCTCTGACCTCTTGGCTTTTAACTCAGCAATTGGCTCTGTGTTTCTTATTTAACAAGATGGTAACATCTACATTTGATGCCCACAAAGCAAGAATTCATTAAAAAACCCCTAGGCTTGGCAGTGGGTCAAGCTCCCTAGCTCGGGCCTAGCTTGGCTTAGGACTCAGGCCCAACAGTCCTTACCTACAAGCAGTTACCACAGCTGGAGTTACTTGCTTAAAAAGCCAGTGCTACAAACAACTCAGGCCTGCAGGAGATAACACTAATTGCAGTAGCTACACACAACAGCAGATAAGCTGCTTTTGGCGCAAACACCAATGTGCATGGTCAGAGCTTAAGGAAGCCAGAACCCAGGTTTAACTCGGCTCAAGTGGGAACAGGTGGTTGGATTCAAGCTTTCAGCCAGAATGTGGACACGTTTTCTTGCTCTCTCTCTCTCTCTCTCTCTCTCTCTCTCTCTCTCTCTCTGGATTCCAACATCGGACACTAGGTAGCTGTTTTGAAATTCCCTCAGATTTCTACTGTGCCACACAGCCTTGGTAAGTAAATTATATCAGATATTTTAAAGGAAACTAAAAGAGAAATTTTCACATAAAAATGGGTTTATGTGTAATTTGGAAGAAAATTGGGCGTTGTTTAACATTTTAGGCAGTCTGACAATGGAACAACTATATGAGAAGATTAATGTTGATTGAATTATGAACATTATTACTCTTCTTATCCTTATTATACTGTTTAAAAAGATAGTCAATTTAAGTGCCAGGATAAAAATTTTAGAAAAACCTGTTAAACCTGTTAAGATGAATTATAGAGAAATTCAGATTCACACAGAAGAAATTAGCACTGAAGTTGTTTCAGGATTGGATTATAAGGTTACAGAAAGAAAACCTATTTTCACACAATCACACTTAATTTACCTGGTAACCATACAGCAACTACCTGGTCAAGTGAATGCACAAAATATTTGGACTCCAGTTGAAATATTAGACTTACAAAGAATTAAGGAGGCAAGAATTTCTTATGGCATGCATTCCCCATATGTAAAGCAAATGTTAAACTCCTGGTCAGTTTATAATAGGATTATACCATAGGACTGGCGGGAGCTGGCACATGCTGTTCTGGAACCCAGACAACAGCTCCAGTGGCAAATGTGGTTCAAAGAGAAAGCTAAAACCATAGCAAAACCATGTAGGGATAAATGTATACAAGTCTTCCAGGATCAGCTGGTTGGAAAAGGTCAATATGCTGCACCAGAAACACAATGTTTATATGATATCCAAACCCTAATTCTATGTTGAATGGCAGCCTTGAATGCATGGGACAGGGTTGAGAAAGAAAACTGAGTCATTTACAAAGGTTATACAGGCACCAAAAGAATCTTTCACAGATTTCTTACAAAGACTGGCTTCAGCAGTAAATAAAATGGTCCAAAATTCAGAAGCTAGCAAGATAATAATCAAATATTTGGGTTTTGAGAATGCAAAAGCAGCATGCAAGAGAATAATCAGGCTGTTAAAGACAAGATCTGCACCCTTGAAGATCAGATTAGAGACATGATTAATTTTGAAGCTCATGACCATGATAATATATAGATAGGAGAAACAATTTCAAGAGGTTTGATATATGTCAGATGTTGTGCATATGGAAAGCAAGGACATTTGAAAAGGGACTGTAAATAGGGCACTTCTAGGAACAATGACAACAAAATGCCCCTTCCTTCTGGAGTATGTAGAAGGTATGATAAGGGAAAACATTGGACCAACAAATGTAGATCAACAAGGGACAGACAAGGTAATACTTTGCCTCAGTCTTCAGGTAACTTCCAGAGTGGCTTCAGGCAGGCTCCCACAGTGAATCCACTTCAGACCTTTCCTACAATTGTAGAGCAGACCCCTACACAGAGCAGTTAAATGACCAAATGCCTATTAGAATAAACCAGGCAACTCAGAGTAATGGAACAACTGAGACAGAGAGAACAGAAAATTCAGGAGAAACCATAAAGAAAAATTTTTGGCAAACTTCTATAAATGAACAATGGCCAAAATTAACAATAAAAATAAATGGTGTTTTATTGTCTGGTCTGGTAGACACCCGTGCTGGCATGACCAAAATGGCACCAGAATTTTGGCATCTAACTTGGCCTCTTCAGGAGGTAAACATTCAACTTTTAGGAATTGGAACATGATTTCAAGTGAAACAGAGTGCAAGATGGCTTGAATGAATAGGTCTAAAAGGATAGAGAGGCAAATTAAAACCATATGTGGCTAACATAGCTATGAACCTGTTGGTTCAAGACCTGTTGCAACAATCGAATACTCAGATTAACATCCCTGCAACCTCAGAAATAAATAATAAACTAGCACATGTTTCTGAGAGAAATATTAGAAGGTATTATTCTAATGAGTGGTCACCAGCCATCCATATTATACAAGAACAGGGCACAGAACCTGATGATCTTCCAAAGACACCAACAGCTCTACCTTTAAAATGGTTAACAGACAAGCCTGTATGGGTTCATCAATGGCCTTTAACAACAGAGAAACTCCAGGCTTTAGAAGAGCTGGTAGAAGAACAGTTAAATGCTCAGCATATTGAAGAATCTACTAGCCCTTGGAATTCTCCTATATTTGTTATTAAAAAGAAATCTAGAAATGGAGAATGGTAACAGAGCTTAGAGCAATTAACAAAGTAATTCAGCCAATGGGCTCTCTACAATCTGGGATTCCTTTGCCTACTCTGTTACCAAAACGATGACCTCTCATAATCATTTATTTAAAAGACTGCTTCTTTTCAATACCCTTAAAGAAAAAGAGAGAGAAAAATTCGCTTTCATGGTGCCTACTTATAGTAATTCTCAACCGGTTAAAAGATTTCAATGGGTAGTCCTCCCACAGGTAATGGTGAATAGCCCAATCCTGTGCCAATATTTCCTATAACAGCCATTGGAAGTGATATGTAAAAAATTTCCTAAATCTATAATTTGTCAGTATATGGATGATATTTTACTAGCTGACTCATATGCAGATACTTTAGAAAGACTGTTTGAAGAAGGAAAGTAAATTTTTGCCTTGCTGGGCATTACAAATTGCTCCTGAAAAGATACAAAGAGGAGATTATATTAATTATTTAGGATATAATATAGAGCCACAAAAAATTAGACCTAAAAAGCTACAAATTAGGAGAGATCGACTACAGACTCTTAATGACTTTGAAAGATTATGTGGAGACATTTCTCATCTATGAACTATTGTTGGGGTAAAAAGTGGTGAACTGAATAATTTGTACAAAACCTTAGAAGGTGACAAGGACTTAAATAGTCCAAGAGAATTATCACTTGGAGCTGAGAAAGAATTGGCCTTGGTAGAAATGAAAGTACATGTAGGACACATGGATTGTATTGATCCAAAGCAGGATTGCATTTTGGTTATTTTACCCTCTGGACATTCTCCTACAGATTTTTATTAATGCAGAAATAAGATATTACATTGGAATGGATATTTTTACCAAATAAACCAAATAAAAAATAAAAACTAATGTGAAAAATATCTGACTTAATTTTGAAAGCAAAATTGAGACTTCGTCAATTAGCAGGAATAGACCCAGCAGAAATTGTTGTACCTTTAACTAAAGAGGACATTGAAAAATTATGGACAGAAAGTGAACCTTGGCAAAGAGCTTGCAATAATTTTTTTTTGGAGAAATTAACAGCAAATATCCCAAAAGCAATAGAACTGATCTTATAAAGACAGCTGATTGGATCTTGCTTCAAATTGAACAGGAAAAACCCATATCTGGAGTTTGTGCATTTTATACAGATGCCAACAAACAAAGAAAGGCGGGTTACAAATCAGAAAATTTAAGTAAAGTGGTTCAAAGTCCTTATATTTCAGTTCAATAATCAGATAGTATGCTATTCTGTTGGTATTAATGGATTTTTCAGAACCTCTAAACACAGTTATTGACTCTCAGTATGCAGAAAGAGTGGTATTAAATTGAGACTGCAGAATTTATCCCTGATGCTTCAGCATTAACTTCATTATTTATTCAATTACAAGATACAATCAGGAAAAGGAGTCACCCAATATATAAATCACATCCTATCCCATACTGTTCTACCAGTCCCTGTAGCACAAGGTAATGATGAGATTGATAAATTATTGATTGGAAATGTGTTGGAGTCCTCAGAATTTCATAAAAAATATCATGTTAATAGTAAAGGTTTAAAAAAGGATTTTTCCATTACCTGGGAACAAGACAAGGAAATTGTAAAGTAATGTCCTACCCATCCAACTTCATGATCTTTCTCCCTCTCAAAACAAAAACAAAACAACAAAAATCAAAATAAACATGAAAGTTAATAAGATAAAAAACACCCAAATAAATCAAAATGAAACAAAAAGCACACACACAAATGGAATTGCATTCTGTCCATTTCTCTGTTGGTCAACTATTCCTAGGCAAGAGGTCTGCTCTAGAACATTCCCTTTCTTACATTTGTATAATTGTATTCTTGAAAATTGTCATTATTGGGAATCTCTTTTTGTTTTTCCATTCTTATAATTTTTTCTAATATCTTACTGTTCTCTCTTCTCCATAACAGCCTTTTTACTATTCTTCTTTCTCATCTTATTTATTTAAATGTGTTTTCCTTTAATTTTATGCTTTCCCTGTATCCTTCGTTTATCTTTTTAGTTTACTATTTACACAGTATATCATTATTTGTCTGATTGCTATGACAAAAACGACTTAAAGAATAAAGAGTTTCTTTTGGATCACACTTTGAAGGTATAGTCCATCATGGTAAGGAAGGCAGGAGCCTGAGGCAGCTTGTCACATTGCATCTGTAGTCAGGAAGCAGAGAATGGTGAATGATGGTACTCATCTCATTTTCTCCTTTTTTTTTCATCAATTTGGCTCACAGTCAATGAAATGTTGCTACCCAAAGTTAGGGATGGTCTTCTCACCTCAGTTAACCCAATCTAGAAAATGCCTCAAAGACATGATCAGATGTTTTTTTTCCATGATGATTCTAAATGCTATAATATTGACAATTAAGATTAACTATTTAAGTAATTTGTAAACTCATAGCACATTGTACAGTGATTCTGCCATTTTTAGTTTGTGATCATTGGTGATGTATTAGTGGGTAGCAAGTGAATGTAAGTGTACTTCTGTATTTTGTATGGTTTGAAATTGTTGCCATAAGATTTTTTTCCCCAAGTGGTATTAGGGACTGAAACTTCAAGAATAGGTTGCTATGCTCCCTAGCCAGATTTACTTTACTAGTCAGGAGTTTCATCCTATGGAATGAACCTTGAATCCAGTTAGAAAGCAGTTGGTTATTCCTCTAATATTCGTAACACTATTGCATCTGTGGGCATATCTTGTGGAAGAGGGGTGGAAATATTATAGGATCCAGATGTTGGGAGGAGTGATACAAAACAATGCCTTCTGGACATGGCAGAGCTCGTGTACTCAGGAACTCACAGCAACTGTTGTTGCCTGCACAAGACCTGTAGAAGATCAAGTCAATTAGTGTACCAGTATGGGTGGGAGAGGAACTCATATCCACCCCACCCCCAGTCAAGGAGATATTGACAGATGATAGCTGCTGTGAGAGGAAAAATCAGTTTTCTTCAATAGTGTGTCTGATTGACGATGCTCTAGTGGATGTTTTCACAACTGTCCATATTTGGATAGCATTTGGACTCAGTAGATTATACCAGATATTGGGGTAAATGCTGAAAGATCAGAGAGACAAAGGAACAAGCCAGCACCATGTCTCTCCTCATCAAATCCACAAATCCACTGACTGAAATCCCCTGAGTCCTCACCTGAAAGTCTCCAGCCAAAAAAGCCTCTGTCTGAAAGGGACACTTCTGCTGAAATGGCTTTAGTTCCTGTCTTCTCACACCTTATATGTCTTTCTCCGCCCAGCCATCACTTCCTGGGATTAAAGGCTCATGTGCTTCCCAGTACTGGGATTGAAGGTGTGTGCCACCACTGCCTGGCTCGATCCTAGTCTGAGTCAATCTTATATAGCCCAGGGTGGCCTTGAATTTACAGAGATCCAGATGGATCTGCCTCCCAAGTGCTAGGATTAAAGGTGTATGCCACCACTGTCTGGCATCTATGTTTAATCTAGTGGCTTATTCTGTTCTCTGATCTTCAGGCAAATTTTATTAGAGTACACAATATATCACCACAGAAAGGAAAGCTGGCATAGAGCAAAAAGTCAGCAAATAGATGAGAAAATAAACAATGTGGATAAAATATCAGCAACATAGAAGAAAAGTATAAAAAAGAAAAAAAATGAAGTTTTAAGAAAAAATGGAAATGTTAGGAATGTGAAACTCAAGGAATCAATCAAATAAAAGTAGCAGTGGAAAGTATCATCAATAAACTTGGCCAAGGATAAAAAGGAATATCAGGGATGGAGTCCAAGATTGATGGAATACTACATTCAAACATTACTAAGGGGCTAGAGAATCCAAGTAAAACTGCAGGGTGTGGTGTACATGCTTGTTATCTCAGCACAGGTGCCCTGCTTGCTTAGTCTACCCTTTCAGAAAAATGTTGGATGGCAGCTGAGGAATGACACCAAGATTGTCATCTGGCTTCCACATACACATGCACACATGTGGGCATGTACCACCATTTATCTGAACACAGAGGAGCACACACACACACACACACACACACACACACACACACACACACACACAGAGCCATATTTGGGCTTCTCTCCTCTTTTCTTAGATCTATGCTTTGCTTTAGTCTCCATAGCACCAGAACCTCTTCCCACAGATACCAGAACTTCTTCTAAGATATCAGGTGAATGAGCTGCAGTTAAGCAATTAGGCAGTTAGACAAGGGTAGATTGATAACCTTCAGAGCAACATTTCCTGCTGGCCGAATAGCCCATAATTAAGTCCCTTCCTGCTTGCAACCCCCTTTTTGTCTACCTATATATACCTTGAAAGAAAAGTAAAATATTGGAGCTTAATCAGACATTCTGTCTTGCTCTCATTCTTTGTATCTCTTGTCCCTCTCATTTGCTGGCCCTCCCTTTAGGTCCCTGTTGAAGACCTCACTGGCCGGGGCACAAACAAGATGCCAAACCTAAGAAACAATGGGGTAGAAGTAGCTGAAATAAAGGCATAGAGAAAGAAACATTCAAGCAAAAGAGACATTTAGATACCTGAATAGGTAAGCATGGCCATAGCAGAACTGCTTCATGAACTTTTTAGTGAATATAAAAGCACAAGGAAAAGAAACATCATTCAAAACTGCAGGAGGAAAATGTCAACTCATCTACAAAGTAAGAACTTTAGAATTACATCAGATCTCTTGGCAGAAACACTCAAAGCCAGCAAAGCATGGAATGAAATATTTCAAACTCTGGAAACAAAATAACTAAATAACTTCCAACTATGATTGCTATATTTAGCAAAACTATCTTATGAAACTGACGGAAAAAATAAGAACATTTCAAGACATGCACAAACTAAGGCAGTTTATGACCACCAACAAAGAATTACAGAAGATTTTACAGCAATACTACACATAGAGAAGGAAGAGAGACTCTTTCAATAACAAGAACACCGCGCAGAATACATTTCATGAATAGTTAAGCAAAGGAGAGCTAGGAAGGAATCATTATGTTAGACACAGCAAGTTGATAATCCCCACTGAAACAGGGAAGAAAATAAAGAACAAATGGTAATCTTGCCAACCAGAAAAGCAATCAAGAAAATATCAAGAATTAATAAGAACATAATGCAAATGGCCTCACTCACAAAGAGACATAGACTTACTACCTGTACAAAACAAAACAAAACAGAAAAAAAGAAGATCCAACCCTCTGTTGTCTCCAAGAAGCAGGCCTCACTAGTAAATGAAGCAAAAATCTGAGAATGAAAGCACTTAAAATAATCATGTGTGTAAAAATGAAAGTCAAGCTGGCATAGCTAAAGTGATATCTGAAAAACTAGGCTTCACAATAAAATTAAAAAGGATAAAGAAGGTAATTGCAGATTAGTAAAGGAGACAATTCATCAAGAATATATAATGAGCCAGGTGGTGGTGGCACACACCTATAATCCCAGCACTTGGAAGGCAGAGGCAGGTGGATCTGTAGGCCAGCCTGGTCTACAGAGCTAGTCTGGAACAGGCTCCAAAGCTACAGAAAGAAACCCTGTCTTAAAAAACCAATATATATATAATGATTATAAATCTATATGCACCAAATATTGGTAGCACCACTTCCATAAAAGAAACTACAATGAACATGAAAGCCCATATGTGTCTTGATATAACAATAGTGGTTAATTTCAATACCTTCATATACTCATCTCTAAATAGGTCATCCTAAATAAAGATAAAGAAGCCTCAGAGTTAAACAGATCAAATGAACTTTAGAACACATATATACCAAAAATCTAATCAAACATATAAAATACATACCCTATCAGCATCTCACAGACAGACCACATTCTAGGCCACAAAATCTTATCAAATAAAAAAGAACTGAAATAATCTCTTGTATATTGTCATATCTGAGTGCAATGAGAAAAAAGAAGAACTACAGAAACTACACAAATACATGGAAACTGAACAATACAACCTTAGAAGACCAGTGGATTAGAAATCAGAAAGGAAATAAAATTTTCTAGAATCAAATAAAAATGAAAGTACAACTCAGCAGAACTTTTGAGGTCTAAGAGGAAAGTTTGTAGTTATGAATGTTTATATTTTAAAAAATCAGAGAGATTTCAAATAACTTAATGATACATTTCAAGTTCCTAGAAAAATAATGGCCTAAACCTAAAAGCAGTAGATGTCAATAAATAAACATCAGGAAGAAATTAGTGAAATAGTGACTGGAAGAATATACAGTCAATCAAATGAACTGTTGATTTAAAAGAAATAAACAAGATTGACAAACTCATATCCAAACTAATTGATAGAAGGTGAGGAATACTAAATTAATAAAATTAGAGATAAAAAAGAAGAGGCTACTAGGAATTCCAGTGGCATACAGATATCAATAGGAAGTAATTTGAAATCTTATGTTAAAAAATGCTAGAAAATCTAGAATAAATGGAAAAATTCTTAGACACCAAAAAATTATATTTATGTGATATAAACAATGTAAACAAATTTATAACAATCTACAGATTTAATGTCCTAATAGAAAGCCTTTAAACAAAAGAAAGCTCAGGACTGGATGGATTCAATGTTGAATTATACTAACCCCTTTTTAAAAATCCAACACAAATGCTCTTTAAATTATCCCATATATTAAAAAGTGAAATAATATTGCAGAATTCAGTCTAAAAAGCCAGCCTTTCCATGATACCAAATGTTATAAGAACACAACAAAGAAAGAGTATTATAGACTGGTTTCCTTGTATGTAAATATTCTCTATACAATTCTTTAAAACCAAATTAAAACCATGACTATGATTGGTTTATTTCAGGGATATAAGGTTAGTTCAACATGGACACATCAATTAATTATAATTTGGTAAATAAATAGATTTAATGATAGAAATTATATGATCATCTGAATAGATTAAGAAACTCCTTTGGGGGCTGGAGAGGTGGCTCAGAGGTTAAGAGCACTGGGTGTTCTTCCAGAGGTCCCAAGTTCAATCCCCAGCAAACCACATGGTGGCTCACAGCCATCTATAATGAGATATGGTGCCATCTTCTGGCATGTAGACAGAACACTGCATGTGTAATAAATAAATAAATCTTAAAAAAAAACCTCCTTTGACAGCATTTAGTATCTCTTAATGATAAAATCCCTGAAAAAAACTTGGAATAAAAGGAATGTATTTCAACAAAATAAAGGCTATATATTGACAGACCTGTATACAGTACTTTAATAAATGGGGGAAAACTTGGAACATTTCCTTTAAAATTTATAATGAGAGAATGTTACCTACTTTTTTTTTTTTACTTCTATTCAATATAGTGATCAAAATCTTATCTATCTTATCTAGCCTCATGAAACAACAGAAAGAGGCCAGGCATGTTGGTGCATACCTTTGATCCCAGCACTCAGGAAGCAGAGGCAAAGCAGATCTCTGAGTTTGAGGCCAGCGTGATCTACAGAGTGAGTTCCAGGATAGACAGGGCAATACAGAAAAACCCTGTCTTGAAAAAAAACCAAAAAACCCCCAAACAACAACAACATCAAACCAATACCCCAAACCAATATGAGACCAAACCAAACCAAGCCTAAAGTAAACCTCAGAAAGAAAAGGTACCCCACACCCATGTACATAGGGGTAGCATTAATTGCACTCAGTGGGTTATAAAAAAGAAAGGATATGAAGTTAGGAGAGAGATGGATTGGGAGCTGAGGTCAGGAAGTAGGCATATGTCTTAGTTAGGATTTTATTTCTGTGAAGAGATACCATGACAATAGCAACTATTATAAAGAAAGACATTTAATTGGGGCTTGCTTAAAGGTTCAGTGGTTTAGTCCCTTATCATCATGGCAGGAAGCATGGTGCACACAGGCAAACATGGTTCTGGAAATGTAGCCCAGAGTTTTACATTTGGATTGGCTAGCAGCAGGAATAGAGTGACACTAGTCCTGGGTTGGGCTTCTGAAATCCCAAAACCAACCCCCCAGTGACACACTTCCTCTAACAAGGCCACATCAACTTCAACAAGTCCACTCTCTATGAACCTACAGGGAGCATTTTAATTTCAAACCACCACAAGGTGGATATGGTAAAGAGACATTCTATATATGTAATTTCAATTATTTTAATTAATAAATAACATGAAAGTAGGGTACTGAGGGTAAAAAGGGAACCATTTGAAGGATAGTAAGGAGCAAGGGGAGGGCAGTGGGGGAGGAAAACATATGAAAACAAAGTAGTACAGTGAACCAAAGTGTGAACATATATGAGAACAAAGTATAATGACCATATGAAGATACCATAATAAAATCCACGAACTTTTACACTAACATGAAGCAATCCAATTAAAAATATAAACTCATTACATCTCTTCAGGGAGAATGACTGTTACAGGGAACAAATATGACCAAGAATGATGGAGGCTATGTTACAGTATAAATTACTTTTCTGAACTTTGTCTTACAGTATGAAAGGTAAGGAATAATATAACACTAAATTAATTAGGTTTTTAAATCACTTTATCATAGATATTTAAAAAACAGATTAGTTCTAATTTCTGCACATACACAATCTGGATGAATGAAGCACTACTACCCTGTGGTCATTTTGAAGTATAAAAATACAGATGAAACCAGGGCTGTTATTCAAAATTATTTTCTCTTGTGAGGTTTATTGTCCTATCATCATAAAATGATAATAGATTAACTTTGAGGATTCAAACTTAGGTGTTCTTTGTACATTAAGAAGCAATGTTCACTGGGCGGTAATGGCTTATGCCTTTAATTACAGTACTTGGGAGGCAAAACCAGGAGGATCTCTGTGAGTTTGAGGCCAGCCTGAGCTATACAGCAAGTTCCAGGAAAGGCTTCAAAGCTACACGGAGAAATCCTGTCTCAAGAAAATAAAACAAAAATAAATAAATAATAAAAACTTTTGTCCAAAAGGGGAGAATCTTCAGATGTGTTATCACATAAGACATTGTCTTTGGAGACATGTAGAAAAACTCATGCATTTATACTTCTCAACACCTGATTTGGATTATTTCAATGTTTGCTTTTACATTGTGTACTCTACTTTTTTTTTTTTTAATGTTTCTGGGGCTTTGATATTTCATGGTTTCTACTCAAGATAATTTTTATATTGTGTTGGACCCAATCTATCTTCAGAATGCTACAACTTTTCCAAAAAATTAGTCACTTAAACTGATCTGTCTAGAAAAATGTGAGGGCCAGATGAAAGGAAGTAGGGCTGTGAAATATCTTCTAAGCCTGACACAGCCGTGGCAATCAGAACTCACAACAGCTCTGCCTACTAGCACTGAGATCATCCAATTTGGATAGCTTCATATGGCCCTACCACTTATTCCTGATCTATTGGCAAACAATATGTTCTGGGAAATGGGGAGGCATAGTAGCCAGTGGTATGTATAGTGATAAGCACACCAGGCTCTAATGGTTAGTTCTAAACCCAGACTGCAGTAAACTCTATGGAACACTAAACAAATCAATAAAACTAGTAAATATGGGAAAGATATTTTTAAGGGAAAATAGAGGCTGGCAAAAGAGTAGGAGAGAACTAAGAAATGATAGGGGAGAATAACCAGAAAGCATTATATACACATATGAAATTGTCAAAGAACAAGATTTCTAAAAAGGATTTTAGAATTCATTTGTGAAGCATTTTAAGATCCTATAAGATACCTGGAATATTTAAAAGATGAGCTTGACTTTTAGACTTGGCTAATATGTTTCCCTCTCCCTCCATTTTTTACACCCACAAAATAAGGGTCAGTTCTGTGCTTATTCTTTCCCAAGTTTCTCTGCCTGCATGTTACAAGAACACATGGTATCTTTAAAAAATAAAGACTTCATTTTCCCCAAAGAATGTTTATATAACCTAGATAAAGCAATTTAACTAACTTAAAAATCCCCTTAAGCTAGTAAACACTTTAAATATCACCAACAAAATATGAAATACAATTATATTATTTTACAATATAGACATGTAAAATTACTTTAGGTAACAGAAATGTATGCATTTGCCAAACTTACATTTGGAGATTGCAATGCTTAGGAAGGTATAAATCCAACATCCAAACATAATTGCCTTTTTGAAAGAATTGAAGGAACTGGCCTTCAAAACTCTTTAGTTTCTATGAACAAAGAAGACCTTCTGAGGTACTGATGTGAGTTCCATAGTGTGAGAAGATAATGTTATAATGTCTGTGTGGTTCCTAGCTGAAATGTTTCTTTCTGCATCAAGATCAGAAGTGAAGCAGTGGGAGATACATAAGGCTCCCTTGTTGGGAGTACATCTTTCCCTACAAAGCTATTTTGATTGCAATCACAATTTGGTGAATTCCTTTTGATAGAATTCATTTATTGCAACTGTCTCTATAAAAGGTTTAACTATTTGAAGTAAGACTTGATAGAGAATCTCAGTATTAACTCTAACTAAAAAAAAAAAAAAACAGTTCTGTAAGTTATCAGACTCTCAGTCCAAAGAGAAAAGTGAACAAACATCCAGGTTACTTCTTTGTCTGCAGGCTAAAAAGAACATTCAAACAAAGTACACTGGTATGTAACCCCTCCCTCCCAATATACTGGTATTAAGAGGTAGAGTCACTGAGGGAAATTATAAGGATGGTGCTCTGTAACATGAACTTTAAAAGGTCTTATTAATAAAAATCCCAGAGGCATATATTGGGGTGAAAGCTGAAAGATCAGAGAAAGAGAAAAAGCCACAGCCAACTTCATCTTGCCAATTTCTCAGCCTATTCTGTTTCCACAAATCCTCAGACTGAAAGCCTCTGAGTGCTCAACCAAAAGGGTCTTAGCTGAACTGCTTAAAAGGCTCTAGTTCTTGGTCCTCAGCCTCAAGAGAGCAAGTTTCCATTTCCTCGTGCCTTATATACCTTTCTGTGTCCTGACATATTACTTCCTGGGATTAAAGGCATTTACCTTTCCTAAGCAAAGACATGAGATCTCAAGTGTAGGGATTAAAGGTGTGTGCTACCACTGCCTGGCTCTGTTTCCAGTGTGGCTTTGAACTCACAGAGATCCAGGCAGATCTCTGCCTCCTGAGTGATAGGATTAAAGGCATGTGCTACCACTGCCTGACCTCTATGTCTAATCTAGTGGCTGTTCTGTTCTCTGACCTCCAGGTAAGTTTATTGGAGTGTACAATATATAAACCACATTTCCCCTTTTTTTTGTCTAAAATAAAAAGTTATAACTAATGTAAGAAGAACTATATACAATAAGTACATATAATATATACAGTCAAGAATTACATTAACAATGTCTAGTCCATTAACATTTGACAGATTCAGACAAAAAAACTCTATTATGTAAGTACAATAAGTATATATAATATATATAGTCATGAATTACATTAACCATGTCAAGTCTATTAACATTTGACAAATTCAAAAATTTTATTATTTATCCTATTTTGGTGACTCCAATACAAAATTTGTATACAGTAAACCAAGATCCAATCTAATGTAAAATATTTGAAACAAGCAACTCCTTTTAAAAAGTAGATTCAATAATCTACCTTTTAATCTTATCAGTGCTCTTGCAAATGAAATTTAATAGTTTCATTGGAACAGGACAGAGAACTAGTTAAATATTTCTGCCATGGGAGGAGAACACAGGAAAATGATAGCAATATGAATTACCAAATGAGCTCTCATCAAAACTTCACTGTTGTGATATCTTGATTCTTTCCATTATTTACAAATGCATGTTTTGAATATATACCTTAGGGTTCATGTGTTTGAAACTTTGCTCAGTGAAACAATGATGAGAGCTGTGACCTAGTAGAAGAAGCATCAGTTATGAAGGCTCCAATAGAGATTCTTGTTATAAAAGTTTCTCCTTCACATACCCCTGCCTGCAGTTGCTCTGACCTTTCATCTTTTCCCATTTTATAACTCAGCAAACCACATGCCAGCATCATGACCATGGTCTTCCCAGCCTCCAGAATCCTTTATAAGTCACTCAGTCTGGAATTCTGGTATAGCAGAGACAATGTACTAAGACAGTAATTCACCCAGTTACTTTGTACATTTTTTAAAAAGGTTTATTTATTTATTATGTATACAGCGTGTATGACTGCAGGCCAGAAGAAGGTACCAGATCTCATTACAGATGGTTGTGAGCCACCATGTAGTTGCTGGGAATTGAACTTAGGACCTTTGGAAGAACAATCAGTGCTCTTAACCTCTGAGCTATCTCTCAAGCCCTACTTTGTACATTGTTTTAATTTATGTGTAAGTGTGTCTTTGTGGAGTGCATGCCATGTGTGTGCAGGTTCTTACAGGGGCCTGAAGAGCTCATCAGATTCCCAGGAGCTGACATTCCAGAGAATTGTGAGTCCTGGGGTGTGTGCTGGAAAACAAACTCAAGTGTTTTGGAAGAACAACAAGCACTCTTAACTACTGAGTCATCTATCTCTCCAGGTACTTGCCATTTTCTTAGAGCATCTCCAACTGAGGAAGGGAGGACTCTGATAACTGGAAAAGACCTCTAGAGAGCTTTGTTGTAGTCTTTTGCAAATAATAAAGGCATTTTGCTAATTTTCTGTTGACCTGTATTAGTTACTTTTCTTATTGCTATGACCAAATAGTTGACATGAAGTAACTTAAGAAAAGGATTTACTTTGGTCCACAGTTCAGCAGATATGATCTATTATGGTAGGAAAGCATGGATAATTGCTTACATCTCAGCAGATCAGAAATCAAAGAAAGGAGAATGGTGACACTCACCTGGATTTTCATTTTCCACATTTTATTCAGTTAGGAATCCCAGACCATGGAATGTTGACACTCTTTACAGGGTGGATCACCCCATCTCAGTTCATCCTCTCTGGAAACACTCTCAAAATTATACCCAAAAGTGTGCCTCACTAATGCCATAGCCATTTAATAATCTGATCATTGACAATTAAAATTAACCATAAGACCATATTAAGAAAGTATTACTTTATAACACATGCTGAAAATAAGTAATGTAAATAAGCTGCACACATTTTACTTTATTTACAAAACTAAATAATTTAAGATCCTATGACTAGCCAGGCATATGTTAACCTAACCTGCCTGTAATCCCAACACTTGAGAGGCTGAAGCAGTAGGACTATAAGTCTAAGGATAGCCTAAGCTTCATAGTAAGATTCTGACTAAAAAAATAAAATAAAATTCAAGGACTGTTTTTCCCATTTAATGAGGAGGTTAAACCTGGTGGTGGTGGTGGTGGTGCACACCTTTAATCCCAGCATTTGGGATGCAGAGGCAGAGTTCAATGCCAGCTGCTCTACAGAATGAATTCTAGGACAGCCAGAGCTGTTACACAGAGAAACCCTGTCTCAGAAAATATCTTTTAACTAATGTGATAGTGTTAAACAGTTATTCCTGCTTCATAAATATTTATTCTTCTTCATCCTGTTGAGCAACTTCTTAAAGTGCTAGATACTTTGGCTCTTACCCAGAATCACAGGTCACTTTGATCTTTGAATGGAAGCATCTGTTTGTTTTTACAGTACAACGTAGTGAATATAGACTGTCAAGCATGCTAGGTTAACACTGTAAAACTGAGCTGACTCTCCAGACCTTGATTTTTCAAAGGAAGAGTCATATTTAAAAGACCCCAAAGAAAGCCTGAAGGAAGATGAAACAACACTAGGTTTCCCTTAGGAATTTCCATGAATTTACATAGAGGACATTTTATATTAAACCAAGCCAGTACTCGAAGATGACCAGACACACAAATAGGGGGCTGCATGGTTCACAGACCAGAAGATAAACAGAATCAAACAAATGCCAGAGTTCTTGTTTTATGAAGTCCTTTTCTCCTTAAACACAGGAGCTCAGAAGACCATATCTTGCTGTATACTGCCAATGAACCAGCAGACAATCACAAAGGAAAGCTCTACCAGTACAGTGAAATGTCTTGGTAGATAAAGGCACTTGCTGGTAAGCCTGAGTTGTGTGTGATCTCCAAGATTTACATGGTAAAAAAAGAGAACAAATTCCTACAAATTGTCCTCTGACCTCAATATGCATAACATGGTATATGCGTGTGCGCTCACATGTGTGCATGTGCGCGCACACACACACACACCAAATAAATTTATTTTTTTAAAAAATAAAACTCCCAGCACTGAGAGAGATGACTGGTGCTGAGATTAAAGTTGTATACCACCACCACTTGGCTAGTTTTTTTAATCCTAATGAATTTTGAGAGTGATTACATTTTTGTTTGCCAGAGAATTGAAAGAAAAATGTATTAATATGAAGTGAGCAATTTAGTTTGACTGAAGCACAGGCTCATGATGAAAGAATTCTGTCACATTTATTTGAATTATTCTTGTCAGTCTATGTTTTCGTGGTCTTGAATGCTGTACTGAGGTGTTCAAACTTTTTACAGGATGTAATTTGGAAGAATTAAAGGTTTTTGTTTATGAGTTAAAGGAAAAATATGAAATTGATTAATATGTTTAGCTTTGGCCAAACTGAGAGGAGAGGTGGTGAGAGGTCATTCAGAAACTTTCAACGGGGCAGATGTAAGTTATCTAATTTTCATTATGAACTCTTATTTCACTATTGTATAAAAGCAGGTGAGGTGTTACCTGTAAGACAAATTGCTTAATGGTCTTATTAATAAAAAATCCCAGAGACAGATATTGAGGTTAAAACCAAGATATCAGAGGAATAGGACAAGTCACAAGTCAACCTCACCTTACCAGCCCTCAGTCTCCAAGGAGACCTACTTCCTGTGTACTTATGTCTATATGCCTTTCTGTTCTGCCATCTTATTTCCTCTCTCAACCCAGCTACATCACTTCCTCTTTCTGCCCAGCTCTGTCACTTCTTCTCTGTATGTACAGACCTCCAGACCTCGATGGTTAGTACTAGGCTTAAAGGTGAGTGCCACCATGCCTGGTTCTGTTCCCAGAGTGGCCTTGAACTCACAGAGGTCAGGATGGATCTCTGCCTCCTTAATGCTAGGATTGAAAGCTTGTGAACTACCTGCCTGGCGGTGGTGGTGCACACCTGTAATCCCAGCATTTGGGAGGCAGAGGCAGGTGAATCTCTGTGAGTTTGAGGCCAGCCTGGTGTACAGAGCTAGTCCAGGACAGGCTCCAAAACTACAGAGAAACCTTGTCTCGAAAAACCAAAACAAAAAACGTGTGTGCTACCATTGCCTGACTTCTATGTTTAATATAGTGGCTGGATTTTTCCTCTGATCCTCAGATAAGCTTTCTTAGGGTGCACAATATTTTGGGGGACATAATACATCACCACCGAAAACATAAACACAAGTCATAATTTAACCCATTTTAAAACAAACACAACATAAAGCTGCTGGGAAGAGGACACAATATATCATTAGAGTTATCTCTTAAATCTCAGACTCACTACTTCTGCTGCTGTCACCTCTGTGTTTCAACAGCAACAAGAAATCCTTTGAAATATTCAGAATGGGCTTCACAAGTTTAGTGCCAAAGTTTTGGCATCATCAGATATATCTGGTTTGCAAGTGCCTTTCCTTCTAGAGAGTAGCACTGACATCCTTTCATAAAGACCATATCTGACATATACATCCACCAAATTCTTTTTGAGTCAGGTATGTGTGAATTGGAGCACTGGGACATTAGTCCATTCTGATTTTCAAGGAAGTGGAGGGATTTATTGCACTTACTTTGGCAACAATTATTTTACTTCTAATTGAAGTGGGGGGAAAGATAGGGACTATTCAATAATGGCTTCAGTTTTCCTGTCATTAAAAGCTTTCTTTTAAGAACACAAGCCAGTGTGCCTTCTGCCATCCAGTAATTATTCAAAATTAATTTACTTTAATGAAAAATGCCATTATGTGACTCTTTAAGAAAAGAGCTTTCTCCCAATATATTTTTCTCATAATTGAAAAATATTTATCCTGTATATTTAGTGGTTTGATTATTATGTGGTAGAGGGAGACTTTTTTGGGAGGTCTAGTCTATTTGGTGTTCTATGAGAATTTTGTATCTCCATAGGCTTTTCCTTCTTTAACTTGAGAAAGTTTTCTTCTATGATTTTGTTAAATATATTTTCAGTGCTTTTGAGTTGGTATTCTCCTTCTATGTCTATTGTTCTTAGGTTTGAACTTTTCATGGTGTCCCAGATTTCCTAGATATTTTGTGCTATGACTTTTTTGACTTTAGTATTTTCTTTGACAGATGAATCTATTTCCTCTATTATATCTTCAATGTTAGAGATTTCTATTCTAGCTCTTGTATTCTCTTGGTTATGCTTGCATCTGTATTTCCCATTCATTACTCAGATTTTCTATTTCTGGCCTTGCCTCAGTTTTTATCTTTTTCATTGATTCTATTTCAATTCCCAAGTCTTGAACTGTTTCCTTCATCTGTTTAATTGCCTTTTCCTGGTGTTTTTGGCTTTCTTTAAGGGATTTATTGATTTCTTCCAATTTTTTGTTTTTTTCTTTTCCTCAATTTCTTTAAGAAAATTTTTCATTTCCTCTCTAGAGTCCTCTATCATTGTCATTAAGTTATTATAAGGTCACTTTTTTTCTGATTCTTCTACATTGTGTTAGTCAGGTCTTGCTGTTGTAGAACCACTAGGTTCTGGTGGTGCTTAGTGGGTAGCCATTCTAGCCTTGGCCTGGAAATTCCAACCCCCATTGAGGCTTCGGTAATGGTCACACTTACAAGGTGGGGCTGAGAGAGGACACTGAATACTGAGGATCCAGATGTGAGGGGTCTTTTTGGTTCCTGGACCCTGGACACTGGAGGTAGACCAAGCAGAGTTTTCCAGAGAACACCACCGGATTGTGCCATACCTTTCCCAGACCCTACAACTGCCTATCCCTTCATTTGTAAGTTACCCTACAAAATAAACCTCCCTTTTAACTACGTGGAGTGGCCCTAATAATTTCATCAATATGGTGCCATATTGCTCTTTGTGTTGTTGTATGCATTTTTTGCATTGTTGTCTACCCATCTTTTCCTCCAATAGGTGCAAGAGGTGCCCATGTCTGAGAGAGCTGCTCGTGGTCCAACCTTTGCTTGCTGTGTCTATGTCTCAGAGGGCCACTCTTTGTCCAATTGGAGCACTTGGTCCAATTGGAGCTGGAATATTCTGTGTCTCAGGGAGCCATTGAGGTCACATGGGGGAGGATGGGTGGGTTTGGGGGAGGGAGAAGGTTTTGTAGATTGCAGGGTCTAATGAGGGTTGTTGG
This sequence comes from Onychomys torridus, assembly GCF_903995425.1. Taxonomy (NCBI): domain Eukaryota; kingdom Metazoa; phylum Chordata; class Mammalia; order Rodentia; family Cricetidae; genus Onychomys; species Onychomys torridus. The sequence continues at coordinate 47,963,607 of NC_050466.1, forward strand.
TGGGGAGGCTAACCCTTAGGAGTCTTCCTTACTGGTTTTCAACTAGGGCAGCAATAGGTGGAATTGGGGGGGGCATGGGTTTTGCCTTAGGGTTTAGGTCCTAGACACAGGACTCTCTGGGTGAGAGAAGAGCCACTCACCTCTCGGTCTAATCAGAACTTCTTCTAAGCACTCCATTGAATCTGCTTTAAAACCAACCACATACTTGGTGACAAAGCAAATCTCACCAGTTATAAAAAAAATTGGAATAACCTCCTGTATTTTATCAGACTACCATGGTTTAAAGTTATATTTCAACAACAAAAATTACAGAAAGCCTAGAATCTCATGGAACTTGAATAATGTTCAACTGAATCACCAATGGGTGAAGGAAGGAATAAAGAAATTAAAAACTTCTTAGAATTCAATGAAAATGAATGTACAACATACCCAAACTTATAAGACACTATGAAAGCAGTGCTGAGAGGAAAATTCAAAGCACTAAATGGCTGCGTAAAGAAGTTGGAGAAATCTCACACTAGCAACCAAACAGCACACCTGAAATCTCTATAACAAAAACAAAAGCAAACTCACCCAGGAGGAATAGACACCAGAAAATAATCAAATTGTGGGCTGACATCAATAAAATAGAAACAAAGAGAACAATACAAACAATCAATGAAACCAAGAGTTGGTTCTTTGAGAAAATCAACAAGATAGACAAACCCCTTATCCAAACTAACCAAAAGACAGAGAGAGGACATCCCAATTAATAAAATCAGAAATTAAAAGGGAGACACAACAACAGACAATAAGGAAACCCAGAGAATCATCAGGTCAAACTTCAAAATCCTGTACTCCACAAAATAGGGAAATCTAAAAGAAATGGACAATTTTCTGGATAGGTACCATAAATCACAATTAAATAAAGACCAGATAAACAATTTAAGTAGACATGTAACCTCTAAAGAAATAGAAACAGTCATTAAAAGTCTCCCTACCAAAAAAAGCCCAGGACCAGATGGTTTCAGTGTATAATTCTAATAGAATTTCAAAGAAGAGCTAATACCAAAGCTCTTAAATTGTTCCACACAATAGAAACAGAAGGAACATTGGCAAACTCTTTTTTTGAGGCTACACTTATCCCAATACCCAAACCACACAAAAATGCAACAAAGATAGAGAATTACAAATCAGTCTTCCTCATGAACATTGATGACAAAATAATCAATAAAATACTAGCAACCTAAATCCAAGAACACATAAAAATTATCCACCATGATCAAGTAGGCTTCATCCCAGGGATGCAAGGATGGTTCAACATACAAAACTCTGTCAATGTAATACACTATATAAACAAACTGAAAGAAAAAAAAAACAAACAAAAAACAAAAACATGATCATGTCATTGGATCCTGAAAAAGCCTTAGACAAAATCCACCATCTGTCATGATAAAGATCTTGGAGGGATCAGGGTTACAAGGAATATACCTTTTTAAAAAATTTTTATATAAGAGAATTTTCTAGTCATGATACATATCAGCTACAGATTCCTCTGTCCTCCCTCCTCCCATACCCCAGCCTTCCCTCCCATTCTATCCCCATTCACACCTCCTCCAAGACAAGGTCTCCCCTGGGGAGTCAGCAGAGTCTGGTACATTCAGTTGATGCAGGTCCAGTCCCCTACTCCCTGTACCAAGGCTGAGCAAAGTGTCTCAGCATAGGCCCTAGGTTCCATAAAGCTGGCTCAAGTACCAAGGACAGGTCCTGGTCCCATTACCTGGGGGCCTCCTAAATAGTACAATTTAATCAACTGTCTCACTTATCCAGAGGGCCTAGTCCAGTTCTATTGGGGCTCCTTAGCTATTGGTTCACAGTTCATGTGTTTTGGCTATTTTGTGCTTTTTCCAATCATGCCTAAACATAATAAAGGCAATTTACAGCAAGCCAATAGCCAACATCAAATTAAGGAGAGAAACTTGATGTGATTCCTCTAAAATCAGGAAAATGGCAAGGCTATTTACTCTCCCCATATTTATTCAGTATAGTACTTGAAGTTCTAGCTAGAGCAATAAGACAACAAAAGGAGATCAAGGGGATACAAATTGGCAAAGAACAAGTCAAAATTTTACTATTTGTAGATGATATGATAGTATACATAAGTGACTCCAAAAATTCAACTAAGGAACTGATACAGCTGATAAATACCTTCAGTAATGTTACACGATACAATAACTAAAAAAAAAAAAAAAAAAGTAGCCCTTTTATATACAAATGACAAATGGGCTGAGAAAGAAATCAGAGAAACATCACCCTTTACAACAGCCACAAGTAATATAAAAGACCTTGGGGTAACTCTAACTAAGCAAGTGAAAGATCTGTATGCCAAGAACTTTAAGTCTTTGCAGAAATAAACTGAAGAAGATATCAGAAAATAGATTTCCCATGTTAATGGATAGGTAGGATTAACATAGTAAAAATGGCAATCTTACCAAAAGCAACCTACAGATTCTGTGCAATCCCCATCAAAATCCCAACACAATTCTTCACAGACCTTGAAAAAATAATTCTCAACTTCATAATAGAAAACCTAGGATATCTAAAATAATCTTTTACAATAAAGCAAATCCTGAATCATCAGTATCGCTGACTTTCAAGCTCCACTATAGAGATATAATAATAAAAACAACTTGAAATTGGCCTACAAACTGACATGTGGACCAATGGAATTGAATTGAAAACCCAGACATTAATCCACACACCTATGAATACCTGATCTTTGACAAAGAAGCCAAAACTGTACCATGGAAAAAAAGAAAGAATCTTCAACAAATGGTGCTGGCATAACTGGATGTCAACATGTAGAAGACTGCAAATAGGTCCATACCTACCAACATGCACAAAACTCAACTCCAAGTCATTCAATGACCTCAACATAAATGCAGTTACTCTGAACCTGATAGAAGAAAAATTAGGAAGCAATCTTGAACACATTGGCACAGGAGACAACTTCCTAAATATAACACCAGTAGCACAGACACTGAGAGCAGCAATTAATAAATGGGACCTCCTGAAACTGAGAAGCTTCTTTAAGGCAAAGGGCATGGTAAATAAGACAAAATGACAGCCTATAAAATGGGAAAAGATCTTCTCCAACCCCACATCTGACAAAGGGATGATCTCCAAAATATATAAAGAAATCAAGAAACTAGACATCAAAATACCAAATAATCCAATTAAAAATGGGCTACAGAGCTAAACAGAATTCTCAACAGAAAATCTCAAATGGCCAAAAGACATTTAAGGAATTGCTCAACATCCTTAGTCATCAGGGAAATGAAAATTAAAATGACTGTGAGATATCATCTTGTGCCTGTTAGAATGGCTAAGATAGAAAAACACTGATAACATCTTATGTTGGAGAGGATTCAGAGCAAGGGGAACACCCTTCCACTGTTGTTGGGAATACAGCCACTTTGGAAATCAGTATGGTGACTTCTCAGAAAATTGGGAATCAATCTTCCTCAAGACCTAGCTAGATATACCACTCTTGAGCATATAACCAAGGAAAGCTCAATCACACAACAAGGACACATGCTCAACTATGTTCATATCAGCATTATTAGTAGTAGACAGAACCTTGAAACAACCTAGATGCCCCTCAAGTGAAGAATGCATAAAGGAAATGTGGTACATACGCATAATGAAGTACTAATCAGCAGTAAAAAGCAAGGACATCATGAAAATTACAGGCAAATGGATGAAACTAGAAAATATCATCCTGAGTGAGGTAACCCAGACGCAGAAAGACTAAATGGTATGTACTCACTCATAACTGGATATAGCAAAGGATAACCACACTACAACCCACAGCTCCAGAGAAGCTAGCTAACAAGAAGGACTCTAAGAGGGACACATGGATCATCCTGGTAAGAGGAAATATATGAGATCTCTATGAGTAAACTGGGGGTTGGGGGAACAATAAAGGGTAGGGGATGGGGGATGAGAACATAAGGGATGGTTGAGCTAGAACAGGGACGGAGAGGGAGAACAATCAAAGAGATACCTTGATAGAGGGAGACATCATGGGGGGAGGGAGAAACTTGGTGCTAGGGAGGTTCCCAGGAATCCACGAGAATGACCCCAGCTTAGACTACTAGCAATAGTGGAGAGGGTGCCTCAACTGTCTTATCCCAGTAATCAGATATGTGAATACCCTAACTGTCACCATAGAGCCTTCATCCAGTAACTTATGGAAGCAGATGCAGAGATACATTGCTAAACCCCAGGCTGAGATCCAGGAGTCTAGTCAAAGAGAGGGAAGAGGGATTCTATTAGCAAGGGATATCAAGATCATGATGGAGAAACCTACAGAGATAATCAAATCAAGCTAATGGAAACTCGTGAACTTTAGACCAACAGCTATGGAGTCTCCATGGGAATGGACTAGGCCTTCTGCATAGGTGAGACAGTTGTGTAGCTTGGTCTGCATAAGGAGCCCCCTGGCAGTAGAACCAGGATCTATTCCTGGTGCATGAGCTGTCTTTTTGGAGCCTATTACCAATGATGGGATACCTTACACAGCCTTGGTGCAGTGAAGAGGGGCTTCACCCTGCCTCACCTCAATGTACTAGGCTTTGCTGACTCCCCATAGGAGACCTTACTTTTTTGGAGGAAGGAATGGGGTGTGGGAAGAGAGGGAAATCTGTGGTTGGTATGTAAAATGAATAAAAAATTTCTTAATAAAGAAAAAAAAGAAAAATTGCTGTGGGATTTTCTGTATGTTAAATGTGTTGCTCTGATTGGTTAAAATAAATAAAGTGCTGATTGGCCAGTAGCCACGCGGGAAGGATATGGTAGGCGGGATAAGGAGGAGGAGAATTGGAGGAAGTGGAAGGCTGGAGAGAGATGCTGCCAGCCACCTCCATGACAAGGAAAATGTGAGGTACAGGTAAGCCATGAGCCACGTGGCAAAGTATAGACTAATAGAAATGAATTAATTTAAGATAGAAGAACTAGCCGGGCGGTGGTGGTGCACGCCTTTAATCCCAGTACTCGGGAGGTAGAGCCAGGTGGATCTCTGTGAGTTGGAGGCCAGCCTGGGCTACCAAGTGAGTTCCAGGAAAGGCTCAAAGCTACACAGAGAAACCCTGACTCGAAAAACCAAAAAAAAAAAAAAAAAAAAAGATAGAAGAACTAGATAACAAAAAGCCTGCCACGGCCATACAGTTTGTAAGCAATATAAGTGTCTGTGTGTTTAATTGGTTGGGTCTGAGTATCTATGGGCCTGGTGGGTGAGAGAGATTTGTCCTGACTCTGGGCCAGGCAGGAAAACTCCAACTACAAATGGTGCCCAACATGTTTGCAAGAGTTTCCACCTAAAACTTGTGAAAAAAGATTCTAAAATGGAGCTAAAAACAGCTTCCTAGTTGTCTCTCTCAAGTTAGTGGCAGCCTGCCAGTTTGAGCTACTATGGCAGGTTCCTGGCGTGTGCGTCTGACCTGAAGTGTGGCAGGAATGAGGAGTCTACAAGTGGCATTTTACTCTGCTGCATGGCAGATTTAGCCTTTGCTAGTTAAAAAAAAAAAAAAAAGGTTCTGGACTATGCACTGCTTTGATAGAACTGCTTCTGAGAGTTGATGGTACACATGGGTCCAGACCCAGAGCTGGCAGTAAACTGTACCACCACCACTTTGGGAAGCTGAGGTGGGCAGAGCCAGCAGGCACAGCGGCATTTCAGTCTTACAAAGATGGATATTATACAGAGAATCTGGTTTTTGTTGTCTTTGGGATTTTTAACTGCAGAAAAAGATTTGAACATAAAAGCTGTTGAGTTAAACAAATATGTAAATTTTAAAGGTACCTTGAGTTCAAAATTTGGATATAAGGATATGTTGCTTTGGAAAAGAGTCTCTGCTTTTGTTTTCACAGAAAGACAGAGGCTGTGGATTTGTGGGACAGAGAAAAACCAATATTTTTATTTAAATCAGGTTGATTATAAATGTGATCTCTTTCTAAAGAAGAAAAGGGGATATGATATAGATATAATAGGATGAAAGGGTAGATTAATGAACTTACTTCTAAAGAGCAACAACTTGTTTAAAATGTTTTACATTGGTATACATTTTAGTCTATTGATACAAACTTAAAGTTAATTTTGTTATACTGTGTGCATATTTCTACTCGTGTTTAAGGTATTATGTTTGTATAACTCATTTTAAAATGTAATGGATAATTAAAAATATATTAATAATTAGTCATCTATGATAATCATACTCGTAGCCATGTTAGTTAAGTCTTCTAGTTATACATAGAGATATTTCAGATAGATAGGTAATCTTCAAATACTTCAAAGACCTACAGAATATGGCATTTAAATATTTGTAAAATTTAGACTTTCTAGACAATGAGACATGTCTACTCCTGGCAACACCAATTTACTTCAGAGAGGAGGATGGGCATTGAAGACACTTCATATCTTATCTTCACCTTGGCAAAAATAGCCATTTGGGCAAGAAACTGTTCTTGCCTGGACTGCTTGATCGACTGGACATGCAGGATCCATAGAAAGGTGACCACTAAACTTTGCTTGACAAAATGGTCCTTCAGGTTCCTGCTTCACAGAGGAAACTGTCAGACATTCTACAGGACACTGAGAGAGTGCTGAGAGACTCTAGCCCTGTGGGCTGAAGACAAATGCCCCAACTTTACAAAGGAACATTAGGTGACTGTCCAGGCTGCCAACTGTCTCTGTCTACCCTGCAAGACTCCCGAAAACTGCTTGCATCCTTCTCCTGGTTCTCAGGTAATATCATATCCTTCTGAGGTCTTTGATGTGGTTGAAGACTAGATAGTTATAATTTCCTCAGTTATTATAAAAAATAAGTTAGTTATAAAACCTTAGATTCTCAAATATAAGATAGATAGGATATGTTCTTTAATATTGTAACTGTAATTCTTTCTTGATAATTGTTTTGTTATTTATAATTTTACTATATAAAAGTTAAAACCTTGCTTTTTGAAAAAAAAGAAAAGGGGCAGTACTGTGGGATGTTCTATATGTTAAATGTGTTGCTCTGATTGGTTAAAATAAATAAAGTACTGATTGGCCAGTAGCCAGGCAGGAAGGATATGGTAGGCGGGGCAAGGAGGAGGAGAATTGGAGGAAGTGGAAGGCTGGAGAGAGATGCTGCCAGCCACCTCCATGACAAGGAAAATGTGAGGTACAGGTAAGCCACAAGCCATGTGGCATAGTATGGACTAATAGAAATAGATTAATTTAATTTAAGATAGAAGAACTATATAACAAAAAGCTTGCCACAGCCATAAATTTTGTAAGTGATATAAGTTTCTGTGTGTTTACTTGGTTGGGTCTGAGTGTCTATGGGCCTGGTGGGTGAGAGAGATTTGTCCTGACTCTGGGCCAGGTAGGAAAACTCCAACTACAAAAAATATTTATCATTTTTGCACTAATTAAAAAAAAAACAAACTGCTGAAAATGTCAGGCTCATTTCACAGCTATAACACTAACCGCAACAATCTGAAGCATGTACCATGAATCTAGACCATCAGAGTTAATTTTTAAGTCTTTTGCAATTAGTTGGGAGTATGTTCCTTTAGTTTAAAGTTGTATCAATGGTAAGCCTATGTATTTATGCTACAATGAGTTTATTGCTGTTGTGTCCTTTGTTTGTTTGGTCCTCACCGTGCCACTTATGATGAAGGCTTGCATACTTTAATTTCTAAGGTCTGATTGAAGTAGCTTTTATTTCTTGTTTTCATCACTGCCTATGCCCACCCTATTTCACTAGAGGGCACTCTTACCTCTGAGACTACTGCAGCCATGCATGGAGGAAGCAAACAAGCTGAAGAGGGGCTTGTGCTTGCCACAAATGATGATATGTCTGAATTATTGGGATCTATGTTCCTTTTCTCTTAAGTCCTGCACTGTTTCATACTTAACTGCTTTTACAAGTCTAATAATTATCTATTAACTGGGTATTGTATATAAGGTACTGGGGTGGCCACAGAAACAAGATTTGTGTTAAACATAAGCTGGGCTCCTAGGAACCCACAGTAGAGTGGCATAGAGGGTACATTGCATCTGAGTGGAGGAGAGTGCCATAGAAAGGGAAAGAAAGTGTTTGATGGATGGCTCTGCATGACCAGAGAATCAGAAGGCTTAGGGTTTCATAGCCTTGGTTTGTGGGCCTATTAGCATCTGCCCAGGACTTCTCTGGCATGCAGTGAATAGAGAGAACAGCATCATTTGGGTTACTACACTGATACTTAGCTCTGGAGATCAGGAAGAAGGGAATGGTAAATGCTGTCTACAGGCCCAGGAACTAGATGTGTTCTCCTGTAGTCTCAGAGATCAAATGCACCTACACCACCTGAACACCAAAGAGTAGAAGTATTTATTGTAGTTATTTTATTGGATTTTTTTTTTTTTTACTTTTGGACAATAACAAAGCATACAGAAAAAAACACATGTATAAAAATGTGTCACCCGGGTTTCTATCAACAAGAGTTGCCCATTCTTAATTTCTTGATATGTTTGTGTCCATATTTTTCTCTTTATACTTTAAAAAATTCACACATGAGGCCTGGAGAAGTAGCTCAATGGTTGGGAGTACTTTTGCTTTTGCAGAGGGTTAAGTCCCCAGTACCCATATGTGTCTCACAACCATCTGTAACTCCAGTTCTAGGAGACATAGTGTTATCTTCTGGCTTGCATAGACACCAGGGATGCATGTAGTACACCGACATGCATGCAGGCAGAAGAGTCATATACTTAAAAGAAAAATAAATCTTTTTAAAAATTCACAAACACACAACATAATATTGCCTCTTGGGGGTTTGTTTTAATCTATTGTTCTCGCATTCATCTAGGACCAACTCTTGGCTTTAGCTATGGGGGCCAGAATGCTCTGACAGAAATGTATTACAGTTTTATGGTAGCAAATTTATTATGTTCTTCTCTAATTTTTCTCCTCACTTCAAAAATGCAAACCTAACATTCCAGATCTTAAATGTGTATTGAATGCATGTGTAGTTATGGTTAATGTAATTGTAGTTTGACATAATCTATAATCATCCAGGAAGGGAGTCTTAAAGAGGGGTTGTCTAGATTAGTTAGGCCTGTGGACATGTTACGGGATGATTATCTTGATTGGTTGGAAGACAGAGCCCAGATTATATAAGACTGGAAAAAAGCTAGTGGACAGTGTGTATGCTTATGTTAATTCATTGCTCTCTGCTCTTAACTATAATATGACTAGCTGCTTCAAGTATGTGCCACCTTAACTTCCTAGCAATGAAGGACTAGAACATAGAATTATGAGCCAAATAAGCCCTTTCTCCTTTAAAATACTTGTGTTGGGGGTATTTTTTCAATCACTGCAACAGGACAGGAAACTTAGACACCATGAGAAATGGATGTGGAAAAGGGACTGCAGGGGGGAAGGCATGGGGAAGGGTACAAATGGTGTGGAGTAGGGATAGAGAGTGTAGGAACAACAAAAGCCAAGTGTGTATGAAAATACCACAATGAAAGCTACTACTTTGTATCCTAATTTTAAAAACAATTTAAAAGTTTAAAAAAGTGTGTCATAGAAGAATGTGTAAATTCAGAAATGTGCAAATAAACATTACCTGTAGCCACTGCTTGGAATCATAGTTGATGCTAATTTTGATATATTGCTCTCTACTGTTTTCTATACACCATTTATAAATGTATTATATTTACTACTTTACACTCTGCCTTTTTAATTTTTTAGGTCTTTACAGGTTTTATGCTTTAGGATTTAAATAGTGGTCTATCAGGTAGTTGTAAAAAGAATATACATAATAATAACTAGAGTCTAGTTACTAGACATTTTGTTGTTTTTCTTTTCTGCTATTAAAATAATATATGCTCTTTATGTAAATGTGAATATTTGTTTGGATAAATTTCCTGCAGCAGAGCTTCTTTGTTGGGGACTATAAATTAAAAGGACACTATTATATCTTTATTTAGCTAAATAATACATGTTTATTATACACTATGTAGAAAACTCACACACCCCCAAAAAGGAGAAGAAAATCTGTCCATCTTACTATTCAAGGATAACTACCATTAAGCCATCCAGTGGTCTTTTCTCCATACTATATGTGCTCTTTTGTAAGTATTGTACTTAATATAGTCTGAACATCTTTTTAATTTTGCAATTTTCATGCTTTCACTGATTGCATGAAACTTCATTGTATGAAAATATTACAATTCATTTGATTAAATAGCTACGGTGGGACATTGTCATTGTCATATTTACCCCCACTGTAGACAACTCATGAGTAACTAGTCCTTTTTTATAAGCATATTTTTTGTTTCACTTAAAAGAATTTCTGAATATGAAATGATTATTTCTACTTGTATGCATAATTTTAACGTTTTTAGAAAGGCTTCACTTATTTATTTATTTTCATCTTTGACACAGAGTATTGGATTCTCTTCCTCTCCTGTCCTAAATAAATTCTTAGGATTACTATTCTACCAATTTGATTACAAATAATTGGAACCTTATTTTAAGATTCATATTTCTTTAATTGCTAGTGAAAGTGATTCCCTACTTTGTCCAATTTTCTGTGTTGGAGTGAGGATTTTTTCCTTAAATTTTAAAGAATTTAAAAATAAACTATAAATACCAATTCTTTGTTGTTCACAAAGATTTTCTTATTTGACTTATTTGAACTACAAGTATATATTTCCTAATAGCCTAAGTACAGTCCTATAAGCATCCCTGTCTACTTACAATAGTATGCTGGATTGGCCTGCTATTATGCCATTTAGGACATTTGCATCTGTATTTGGAAATGACCTGAGTTCTCTATTTCTGCATGTATGAATATTTGTCAGATTTTGTGGTCAGGATAACTTCAGTTCTACAAAATGAATGGAATTTATTTCCTTCCTTTCCTTTATACTGGGGGTCACTTTCAGAGCATGGAAATTATCTATTCCCTGTAAATCAGAAAGAAGTTATTTGTAAAGCTGTCTAGGTATTGTAACAATTGTGGGAGGAAATGGCTTTTTTTTAACAGCCTAATTTTCCCATGTTTTATACTTCTTTGTGATTCCAGTTTGCTAATTTTCCTAGGAAATTTGAGAATTTCAAATTTGATAACATTTTTCTGTGTTGTTGAAATATATCTTAATACATACATAAAACCAATCAGCCATCCATGATAATCTTTAGTGTATCTGCAGAGCTCAACTACCACCACCACAGTCACCACAACACATTTAGTCTTTCAAAACCTTAGAAAAAATCTGGTATACATTTGCATTCATGCTTCATTTCCATTCAGTCTCCACCCCCACCCCATGCCCTGATCATAGCAGTCACTAATTTACTTCTTCTCTACAAAAATACACCTATTCTGGATATTTCATATGAACGGAATCATACACTATGTTACATTTTGTGACTGCCTTCTTTCATTTAGTATAACAGTATTCACAGTTCAGCTATGAATATGTTAACACTTCATTCTCTTTAAAATTTTAATTAATAACATTTTAAGCAGTATTTTAAAAGGTAAAATCTAAGTATCTAGTACAAAGAGTTCCCCTATGTTCCTTCTCCTTCAGTCCTTTACATGGTTTGTCTAACATCCCATCTTATTGTGATATGTAAATTCATGAATTAATATTGATATATGATTATTAATAAAGCTCCTAGTTTATACTAGGACTCACTATTTCTGTAGTATGTTGTAGATATTTGTCAAATACCTCATGTCAGGCATCCTCCATCACATTATCATGAAGTATAGTTTAGATGAATAGGTGAAGCATAGAAGAGTTCCTAGCCGAAAATAATAGAAGTTTGCATGCATATTATTTAGTGAAAGAAGACTTTCTATTAATATCATTTACTGTATGATTATAATTATACAACCTCCTCAGAAGTTGAAATGAAAGAGACAATAAGTAAATCAACAGATGCTATGAACTTGAGGGGAAGATGGAAAGACTGCTTTAAAACTCTTCTGTGCTTCACCTGTTCTGTTGCTGTGATAACAGCATGGCCAAAAGCAACTTGAGGAGGAAAGGGGTTTTTCATCTTATGGCTTAAAATTCATCTTAAAGGGAAGTCAGGGAAGGAACTCAAGGCAGAACCTGAATGAAGGAAATGAAGCAGAAGCCATGGAACAACTCTGTCTACTGGCTTTCTCCTTCATGGCTTGTTCATTATGACATCCAGAGCCAGCCCAGTGCTTGCACTACCCACAATGGGCCAGGTCCTCCTTCATCAATCATTAGTTATATCATTAGAAATCATTAGAAAATACCCCCACAGATTTGTCTATAGGCTAATCTTGTGGAAGAAACAGTTGAGTTTCTCTCTTCCAAGGTAACACTAAACAACAGCGAAAACAACAAAAACCAAACTAACCAGGATACTTTGTACAGTTATAACATTTTCTATGCCAATATCTCCTTTGATGTGATGTATGTTTTGATATTTCCTCATTAAAAATGGAAATCCTCACCTTCTTACTGTTGAGATTTAAGAGTTCTTTGAATATTTTAGATAAAAACCTAAATTAAATAATGTTTTACAATCTTTCTCTGACCCTGATGTTTCTCTTTCAATTTTCAAAAAATTGGAGAACATAAATATTTTTAATAAGATCTAATTTATTTTATCTAACATTCCGTATGGATGCATTACATTTTAGTTTATGGATTGATCATTTGATCATTATTTGCATAATTTAACTTTTAACTGTAAAGTATTCAATTCTATTATGAACAATTGAGTAACAGTAATTATTTTTTAATTTATTATATTTGTGTTTTAATTTTACACATCAGCCATGGGTTTCCCTGTCCTCCCCCTCCTGCCCCCACCCTCACCTTCCTCCCCAGCCCCTCCCCTCCATTCCCATCTCCTTCAGGGCCAAGACTCCCCTGGGGATTAATTTAAACCTGGTGGATTCAGTAGAGGCAGGTCCAGTCCCCTCCTTCCAGGCTGAGCAAAGTGTCCCTGTGTAAGACCAAGGTTCCAAACAGCCAGCTCATGCATCAAGGACAAGTCCAGTCTCACTGCCTGGGTGCCTCCCAAACAGTTCAAGCTATTTAATTGGCTCACCCATCCAGAGCGCCTGCTCCAGCTGGGAGCTCCACAGCCCTTGGTTCACAATTCACTCACCTCCATTCGTTTGGCTATTTGTCCCTGTGCTTTTCCAATGTTGGTCTCAACAATTCACACTCTTACAGTCCTTCCTCTTTCTCACCAGTTGGACTCCTGGAGCTCACCTGGAGCCTGGCCAAAGATCTCTGCATCCACTTCCATCAGTTATTGGATGAGAGTTCCAGCATGACCATTAGAGTGCTTGGCCATCTGATCACTAGACTAGGTCAGTTCAGGCTTTCTCTCGACCACTGCCAGCAGTCTACAGAGGATGTATCATTGTGGATTTCTGGGGACCTCTCCAGCACTCTGCCTCTTCCTGTTCTCATGTGGTTTTCATTTATCATGGTCTGTTATTCCTTGTTCTCCCTTTCTGTTCTTGATCCAGCTGGGATCTCCTGTTCCCTTAAGCTTTCTTTCCCTCGAACCTTGCCCTTCATTACTCCCACCGTCGTCCAGGTTGTTCATGTAGATCTCATCCATTTCTCTGTCATTGGGTGATCCCTGTATCTTTCCTAGGATCCGGTTTTCTAGGTAGCCTCCCTGGAGTTGTGTAGCAGTCTAGTCATCTTTGTTTTACATCTAGTATCTGACTATGAATGAGTACATGCCATGGCGCCCAACATGTTGGCAAGAGTTTCCACCTAAAACCTGAGAAAAAATATTTTAAAATGGAGCTAAAAACATCTTCCTAGTTGTCTCTCTCAAGTTAGCAGCAGCCTGCCAGTTTGAGCTACTATGGCAGGTTCCTGGCATATGCATCTGACCTGCAGTGTGGCAGGAATGAGGAAACTACAAGCAACACTTTACTCTGCTGCATGATGGATTTAGCCTTTGCTAGTTTAAGAAAAAAAAAAAGGCTTCTGGGCTATGCACTGCTTTGATAAAACTGCTGATAGTTGATGGTACACATGGCTCCAGACCCAGAGCTGGCGGTAAACTGTACCACCACCACTTTGGGAAGCTCAGGTGGGTGGAGCCAGCAGCCACAGCAACATTTTAGTCTTACAAAGATGGTTGTTACACAGAGAATCTGGTTTATGTTGTCTTTGGGATTTTTAACTACAGAAAAAGATTTGATCATAAAAGCTGTTGAGTTAAACAGATATATAGATTTTAAAGGTACCTTGACTTCAAAATTTGGATATAAGGATATGTTGCTTTGAAAAAGAGTCTCTGCTTTTGTTTCCACAGAAAGGCAGAAGCTATGGAAATTTTCCAGATTAAGATACATCAGGTTTGATCAGACAAAACCACCTAAAAGGTCTCTGATGACACCATGTCCCAGATGATCCAACATCCAGAATGGTTTCAAGGCAACTGGCTCAGAGGTTTACCCTCACGGACTACTCCATAATCCTAAAATTTTCTTTGTGTCCCCATAAGATACAGCACCCCCCTCCAGCAGGAAGTAGTAAGAGAAACTACGCCCACATTCCCAAAATTATCAAGCTGGCTTTGGAGATGGAATTGGCTCACTCCTTCTCTAAACCCAGACATATTGCTAAAAGAAAAGGTTAAGAGATTCTTATGTCCCAAATCAGAAGAGC